>NC_136647.1:22214348-22344348 GCF_949748355.1 Melanostigma gelatinosum
GCTGGGGGTACTGATGCAGGTGGTGGTGGTTGTTGTAGTTGTGGGAGGGCTCGTTGTGGTGCGGGCTGGAGGCGATGGAGGACAGGGTGCCATTCTTGGAGATGATATCTGAACCCATGCCACTCTTTGCCCAGGACACACGCTTGGGAGCCTGAGCATCCTCCCTGGAGGGGGACGGGACCCAAAGTCAATTTAATTTGCTCACAAGAGCTGAATTCAACATTTGAAAGAAGAATTCAATCAACAAAAAGTATTTCTATGTCTGCTGCTCTCACATTTCATTTCCTTTTGAACTGGACTCCAGTTAAAGATTACGATGTAAATGAGCCAGTCTAATATTAAGATGTAACAGAAATGGTCAAATATAGATTTCAGTCCCAAGAGGTTAAGACACTACATTTAGTAGACACTAAGTATTTAAACCAATGTTCATACCATTTATTAGAAATATGCTGAAGCCATGTTCTAGTTGAATTACCAGCCGTTTAAAAACGGCCAGCAGGCCACAGTTGGTCCACGGGCCGTAGTTTGGCAACCAAAAAACGAACAAATCTAGAATCAAATTCCAATTGAATGTCCAACAAACTGTATCTAATAAATAACAGTTGAACTTAATATAAGGAAACATTGTGTGCGTGCCTGTCTCTTTAAGATCCCCTCCAGAAAAAGCCTCGTCTGCAAGAAAAAGCAGCTTTGCAAAGGTAATGTCTCAAGCCTATGGTATGTTCTAATGAGCGTGCATGTGACTTAGGAATGAGCCGAATGTGATGTGTTCTGATCCAGGCAGCCCACAGTTAACTGACTGGGTCGTCTTCTTACACAGTTTGTGTGTTGGTAGGCACTCCAGATACCCCAACGTATGAGCACAAGCTTTACATGATATGTCCCCTTTAACACACGTGATAGAGGCCACTTGGAGGTAAGCCACATGAACTTACTTGATTTCGTTGGCCATGTCGTCCTCGTTGTCTCTCCGCCGCTTCACCAGGAAAAGGAGGCAGAGGAGGAGGAAGATGAAGCCAATCACTGAGCCCAGGGTGGCGCCGACGATCTTCCCCACATTAGTGGCTACAGGAAGAGTCACGGGACACACAACGGTTACATGTCACCAAAGCAGAACATGACTACACAGCAGCCATACTGTTTGTCTCTGTTAGATGTCTGAGATGAGTGTGTAAGATAGGAGTTGCATTGGAAACACTACTTCAACTAGTTCTCATGTGTTGTGTCTACGTACAGGTGCGGATCTCCAGGTTGATGAAGCAGCTCTCTGACCCGGCTGAGTTGCTGGCTGTGCACACGTACTTCCCCGACATGTTGCTGCTCAGGTTGCTCAGCTTCAGAGTGCCGGTCTTCTCGTCTGGAAGCAGCACAGAACACGGAGGACTACGGTCAAGCATGCATGCGTGCACATTGTTCCATTGCTGACATACAATGTCACGCACGTGCCTTTTAGTGCATGTTACATATAAAATATACAATAACATATTATTGTATATTTATACACATGTATATATTTTGCAATAGTTTGAAAAGGAGAAATATGCTTTGGACGAGAAGATCTCATATTTGTCTGTTAAATAGGAAGCTACATCGCTTAGCTTAGCATTGAGCATTGGAAGCAGCTGGAAACAGTGAGCCCACTTCTGTTCAAAGGTAAAGTAAATTAAAATCAATACACTCTTGGCAAACTGGAGAAAAAGCTAATTTCCTGGAAAGTTGAACTATTCCTTCTAAATAGACCTCAACACTTCTCTTTACAATCAACACTTGAAATGATGAAGGCACTTGCATGACAAGGTAGCACAACATGTAAACCATACTTTGGTGCTTCATTCTTACCTCTTTACTGAAGATTTCATTCAACTTATTTTCTTTTTCTTTTTACAAAATGTACCAAAACACTGGCAACGAGAAACCCCTTGGGTAGATAATGAAGAATAATATGACAACAATGTAAATCACATCCTCTAAACTAAAAAGGCAATCTGGTTTGAATTGACATCAAACATCATTACTAAACTTGTTTACAAGAGATTTAGCCGAGGATCTTTAGAGGGAACCATGGAGTGCACTCTATTCCTAACGTTTGGATATCTCATCGTCACCTCATCCAACATTAAACACTGGTATGCAGTAAGCTGCGTATGGTGATCCTAGCTGTAGTATGAAACATGTACTGCTGCTTATGCCATCTGAATAATTTGTTACAATCACATAGAAACTCCACACACATGTAATTCCATTAAATGAGCTTTCACACAGATTTATAGAATTAAAATCATGCAAAATATCAAGACATTCAATAGTTGCTGAGCAACAGGGGCAGGTCCATGAATGTGCTGAGGCCACTCACTGAGCATGGGTGAGAAGAAGACCTCCGAGCGGGGGCTGGTCTTCTGCCACTTGTACAGGGGGACGGGCTTCCCGGAGCTGGTTTTGCAGCTCAGAGTCACGTTCCCCTTCAGCACCGGCTTCCCTGATAGAGAGCACGTGGGAACCCCGGGAGGTACTGAGCCGAGAGGGTGAAAGAATGTTTCTTTTGTTAGATTATACAACGTCATTTAATGTATGAAATATAAACTACACTGCAAGTAAGGTGAAGTCTTCCCAAGCAGGATGTGGTTCTCACCCTTCACGTCCAGACTGAGGTCAGCAGTGAGGCCGGGACTATTGGGGCTGATGACCTGGCAGAGGTAGCGTCCTGAGTCGGACTCCTGGGTGTTGTTGATGTACAGCGACAGGTCGCGTGAGGGCATGCTGGAGGAGAAACCCACGCGGCCCTTAAACTGGGAGCTGCCCACGCTGGTGGAGTTTTTGGTGTAGGAGATGATCTGGACGACACAACAGAGAGCCAACGTCAGCCAGTGTCTTTGACATCCATGTCAGTATGACTGTGCGGTTATGCCGGGTCAGAAGAATCACAAAGGTTTTTAATCCTGCACACACCATTGTGATTGTTTGGCATTTGTCTGAATGAACAATTCAAGAGTCAACTGGGTTACATGGAACACAATTTGTAAAATCTTCTCATAGAATCACGCACTGCACATTTGTGGCCCATTTCCATCAGTTCCTTCATCACCATGAACACACACACACACACACACACACACACACACACACACACACACACACACACACATGCACACTGTAGTTTATTTTCATACAAAGTCCTGCTGCCACAAATACTGCTGAAAGTCATCATTTAAAGCATCATTTACTTTAGTTTGAGTGGTGCTAACAACTACAGTGGCCAGCCGATGAATCTAAACTGTATGAATGTATGCTGTGACCCATCTGAACATCTGTAACCAGTGGGCTTGTGGCTGAGTGGGGTAGAGAGCTGCAGGAATGAGTTGTTGTTTTACTTCTGATTCCGGGTTTAGAATGTGTTTTTGGCTGGAGACCTGAAATAAGGTCTGTGGTTAACACAAAGAAGCTGAAGAGAATTCAAAGATTTGTTGTACGACTTAAACTACCTCAGTAAATATGTGGTGAATTTAGAAGCTTCTACGTCTCTTAAAAGAGGTGGTTGATAACAAGTGTCTGAATGAGACGACTCAGCGTCCTCACTGGAACACCAGTCCTCCTTTAGCTCAGTGCTGGAGACATGAAGTCATGTCATTTCATGTCATTTCATCAACGTTTCTCTGCCACAGAGATTATTTTCTGCAATAATCCTAAATCCGATTGGCTTTTTGGACCAGTGGGACGCTAACTTCCTGGTTGGCCTATAAAAATAGATCATCCCTGATGCTCTCTGCTGAGAGACAGACCATCACTCTGGTTTTCTTGGCTAAAACATTAGTCAGTATAATATCGGGAGCCTAAACCTTTAAATTGAAGGAAGTTGGGAGGGAATGTGTGAGACAGCTACTGACGATGCCATAAGATGCAGCCCTGGAGGTAGAACTAGTCAGGATCTCGATCATTTTTACATCACAACTTCCTCCTTTAAAAACTTACAGTAATTCAGTCAGAAAAGAAGGATAAGAAAACGATTCAAAGTTGGATTGAAGCTAGATTTAACAACTGATTTAGTTTCTCTCAAACTTCAATGCTGACTGAGTCCATCCCTTTCATTGCCTGTCAGTGCATGGAGGCCAACTATAGATGTGAGACACAAAACACCCACATGACGTGTAGGAAAGCCTAATTCATGAGGACTTTCTCCGTGACAAGGTCCTGTAGAATAAACATCAGGAAATGATTTCGTTTGGAAAGAACAAGACTGAACTGGTTTCTCACTAGTTAGTGAATCAGAGTTAATGAGCTCACATCAGCTGGACTGCCTAGCATGGGGGATGGCTGTGCATCACTGTAACATAAGGCATCTAGGATTGGCTTTGTGAAAGTCCGTTTGTTCTTTTTATTCATCTGTTTGGCTACAAATGACAGCAGAGCAGAGTGAGACACTGATGGCTGTCCCTACTGAGTCTTCTCCAGCTCTCTGAGCTCTCTTTTCCCCCGTTTCCTTTTTGATTGTGATCCTCCATCTGTACAGCCCAGCCAGCCCAGGGGGGGGGGGGGGGGGGGGGGGCTTGTTCAGCTGGGCTTTTACGCATAACCCCTCTGCTTCATTTCCTGTTTCACTGCATCAATAATCTGATTTGGAAAAACACGTTTACCTTAGTTTCCTACTGCAGAAAACCTCCAGTGTGCTTTATTAAAGCAGGAGAGAAATAATATATAATATTAAAGGGTTAAGCTGGTTTTGTCTTGGATTAATTTCCAAGGGTTTACAAAGGAAGAGCTTTGACAGATTAGCAGCATAAGAACATAACTGTAATCCCACACATTATACAGAAGGCAACGTAAAAGATGTCCCTGCTGGGCTGCAGATACTGTAGTATATTAGATATGAAGATGAAGAAATATCTTATTCATGTTTTCCATATGACTGTTTGTAGCGTCTCCCATTGGCTTCCTTACCAGCTGGGTGCTGTTGGAGACAAAGTTCCAGAGGATGGTGTTGGTGCTCAGGTCGCTGCCTGGCCCTGTGCTGTACGTGACCCTCAGCACCACCATCTGACCCTTGATCACATCCATGCTGGGTTGGGACATCAGGATCTGGGCCCATATGCCTGGAGGAGGAAGGAGGGGGGGAAGGGAAGAGAGAGGAGAACTGTCAGTGTGACCCATCTCCAAAACGGGCCAAGTCTTCATCTACACTCACTGTAAAGCTGAATGCACCTGTATTCACTTCATCACACACTCATATTATTATGGCAGACGTCATTCACCTGCTGCTGTCAATACAACCAGACATTTCATATGTCACGAGCACACATATCATAAATTATGATCTGATCCAATATTATGTATAACGATGTCAAAAAATGAACAAATACAACTTTATTCATTTACCACCTTTCAAGCACAGAATGCAATACAAAGTTCGGAACAATTCAGCCACAAAAGACCAAAAACAAGTTTCAAACCAAATATCTACAAAAGGAGGGAAACTAATGAGATGAACAATGAAATGTTATCTGAATATTACAGCCGCATGTTATAGGTCACTGGACAGTGTGGAGGTTTCTGCACACCACGGATACGCTGAACCTCAACGTTCATGAACCATTCATATGTTTCATTTCAACACTTCTACATACATGCACTGGTATAGTGTTTCAACCACTTGTGGGGCTTTTGATGCACATTTGGCATTTCAAAACTGCATTCTCAACTACGTTTAGGTTCAGGCAACAAAACTACTTTGTTAGGGTTAATAAAATGGTTTGGGTTTCATTATGTCGTTACTTTTGGTTTCACACGGGACACGAACAGCAGTCTCCTGGGTGAAAGTCCCACATTTGGAATTACAGAGAAACGTATGTGTGGTGCGTCACAAAGACACCTAATCCTGGAGTATATACGTAATAGACGATGCAGTGTTCTTGTCAAGGATTGTTCTTCTTAAGAGACCAGGCTGGGAGACTTGACATGCTATAAACACAATTCCTTACACTCTGTGTCGATACTCTGCATTAAAAAGCCAAAAACATGTACACAAAAAACTGTACCAGCATCATGTTTTCTAAGCACTGAATGTCATAAGTCATAAGGAAAGTCTATGCAGCAAGAATATCAGAAATAGAGTCAAATATGCTGAGGAATGTGCTTCATCATGTCTTAAGAAGGAAAATATGAAAACAAGTCTATTCGTCATCAACTCATTACAAATGTTCCTCCCAGATAACGTTGGGAGAATATCAGGTGAGCACTGGACACATCTTCAGTGGAGCAGAAACACAGAACAACAACCGACCCACGCTCATCTCCATCTCTAGAAGACCTGATCTCAGGGAATCATGTGGGACTCATGCCACGTTCATCTGTGACGTTGAAATGAGAGCAAAGAAAAAAAGGAAAGAAGAATTCAGCAGCAGTGCAGAGAAAAGAGCTTTTCTTTAACAATGTCAAACATATTTCACCTTTGTATTCATTTAATGAACTGCAGGCCCAGTAGAAATGACCTCACTAATGCTGTTAATGTAGTAATTACTTTGACTTGGATTGATCTCATTATTGCAGTGAATCTCTAAGAGCTTGAATATCTCGTTGATTAATGTATTGAGTGTCTCAGGGCCAAATGAAACACAAAGAACACGCCTCCTCCTGAGGCTGTTCAGCTGAGAGTCGTTTATGTGGAGCAGCCTGATGTGAAGTACTCAGTGTAGCGTGCATGTATGGCCAGGGAGAGGCAGCAGAGAGCCAATACACACACACACGTGCTATTTTCTGCAACTTGATATTTACAATCATTTCATAAGCAATGTCCAGTTCTGGCTCAGTTATTGTGGTTTGATGTGCACGGGCAAATAAGCGACATTCATTCATGCACACTGTAACTGTTTTTTTGTTAATTCTCACTGTGCTTCATTTATTAATTCATCCAATTAATTCATTTGTTACTTCAGCTAATTCATGTTTTTTGACATTGTCTCCACTGCATGTCATTCCCTTTGTGGGTGAGGAATGATTTGACTTTGGATCATGTTAGAGCATCAGACCTAACTTCTCTGTGACCCCCCCCCCCTGGTCTTCTCTGTATCCCTCACAGCTCTGACCCGTCCACCTCTCCTCTAGGTAGGATTTCTCTTTGCTTCCAGAACTCTTCCCCTCAAATGATATTCCTGTGAACGGTTCCAACTCTGAGTGAAGGTGTAGAGTCCGGTCTGATCACGAATCATGCAATGAAGACACGTGGCAGGTGTGCGCACGCTTTAAAGAATAGATGGGATTTCTGTGTGTGCTAACCAGTGTGACTGACATGACCTTTGTGTGAATGCCATGCAGAAAGTATCATCGCTCGTCACTGTTTTGCAACAGGGATATTAATATTCCTATTAACTGGTGCTGTTGTTGTTACAATGAAACGTGTCCTGCTTGCGCCCTCGAGCATATTAAGGTGTTAACACAGGTAATGATGAACCAGCAGGATCTCAGCTAAAGAGAGAACGAATCAGAATCAGCTCTATTGGGCAGGTATGAGTACACATACCAGGAACATGACTCAGTTGTTGCTCTCAAAGCACATTGAGGTGGTGTGGTGCGATTTAAGTCTTTCATATACCGCTCCTGTAACAGAACAATACCATATTATTAGGGATTTCTTTTCCTATCGTCCAACTGGCGGCAGTGGGAACAAGTTGTGAACACAACCTGATAGGATGAACTTGATTATTTGTACATCCAGCAGTTATGGACAAAGATTGACATTCATTTGGAGTGGTGTTCTCTGTTCACCTGATGAACGTAAGTTCCCTTTCCTTTAGCTCTGTTTTTGGTGCCCACCACCTGTCTCTGTAGCTGTTACATGCTCACCAGCTAGTTTGTAACTGTTCCTGTCTGCTGTCTGCTGCTGAGCGGGTAGTGTACAGTGGCTTTATATGTCTTTCCCCCAGAAAGCAACTGCCTACTGCTACGCTATGAGAGCGCTGGGATCGAACCAAAACAGCTGAAGCTATGAAGCTCCATAGAGCCGAGAAGCAGCTGCAGATTCAGGTGATGATTTTGTTTTCAGTTTGGTTTGTTTGTCTGTCAGCAGGATGGAAAAACTACGGACTCAATTTGTAATGAAGCTTGGTGGAAGGGTGTATCGCTAGCCAAGGAAGAACCCGTCAACCTTTGGAACGGATTGGCCTTGGCGGAGTGCCCTTCTTGGTCTTTCTAGGGTTATTGCTACCAGAGGGTTTCACATTGTCATTTGACACATTATCATAAAAATACAACTGCTTTAGTAACAAATGTGCATATACATCCTGACAAAATGGCTCAAGATGATTTGCTTTTCCCTGGTTTTAAGAAAAATCCAGCTGTAAGATTTAATCCTCAATGAATATTATCTCTAATGAACACCTCCTGTGTTTTCTCAGCACAGCTGACACTAGAACGGCAACAATGCACCATGTAAAGAGATCCGTACAGAGAGTAGGTGTAGGTATCAGTTTCTCCGTCACTGTGGAGACAGATGGAGATGTGTCAGCGACGACAGAGAAAGAGAATGTGTAGGCTATCCTCCTGTGGGAACACTGTTTCTAATAAAGAGTCACACAAATGAAGTCATTATGATATAGACAGAGATGAGGAATGAGATGGATGGAAAATAAGGTGAACAGTGGAAGAGAGAAAGGTGCTGGAAAGGAGGAGAGATGAAGGACAAGAGACAGAGACGAGATTCATTGTGTCAATGTCTCTTCAGACCCTAAGAAGATTTGCTGTGGCAGTGAGAAGCAGACCTCTCTGGTGCTGACTGATGGATGGATGGCTGGATCAGTGGACATGTAAAGATGACAGAAAGAGGCTTAAACATAAACGCAATGAGTCATAGTGGAGCAGCTCTCTGATGATCGCAGTAAGCCGGTAACAGAGTCCACGTAGAGGCAGCTGTAAGAAGACTGGGCGTACTGCAGAATAAAGGTCTCTGGGACAAGGACGATGTTATGAAAGACAACACAATGACTTGTATTCCTAAAGCAACAGCGAGTAGGGTTTGTATGTCTGGACTGGTGTCGTTACAATAAACGCAATGCATTTTGGGAAATACACCTATTCAACTCAGTCGCCCAACTAATAGGATAGATATCCACAAAGTTAAATCCATGCAGAGAACACTGTATGTGTAGCTTTCATCAGAGCATACATGTTTCAGTTGGAATGGCACATGTAGAAACAAAGCAATCACATCCTGTATGCAGAACACCCGAGTGACCAGAAACAAACCACGGGACATGCTGAATGTCCACTTCATCAATAGGGTTCATATCAGCCTTGTTTCACGCTTACAAAAACACACAATGACACAATTGACACAATGCCACATGGGTAACGCTGTGAAGCGATTGGTTAGGTTTAGGAAACTAAACTACTTGGTTAGGGTTGGAAAGAATATCACGCTTTGAGTTCAAATTAGGTAACGATATAACGAAACAACTGTAAGAACTTAAATGGCGTAAGTCAGGGGTGTCCAAACTTTTTTCAAAGAGGGCCAAATTTGATAATGTGAAAATGCCCAAGGGCCAACAGTCCCTGCTGACATTATTTTAAACAATACAAGTAGCCTATACATACATTGTTACTTTATCATTTTATTTTCAATGACAGCAAATAGCAATGTAACCAAACGTAAGCATTCATGTGTGAACACATCTCAAAAACTATTCTGTTTCTTTCACATCTTGAAAGTCAGATAACAAAGAACAAGCCATCTAAAAGCTAATTACATAGAAACTGATCAATGTTTTCACCTCAAGACAATCTTAAATATGACTTAGTGAGGGTGATGAAAAGTTGTCTCACATTTAAATTCAACACACATGAAACAGGCTCACGAAAAAAATCAAGTTGTCTCTTCGTATCTGATGATAGCTCTTCAGTGTTACGAGCCAGGCAAACATTAGCAAACTCTGTCTTCTTCTCGGGGCAAATGTTTTCTGCTATTTTCATAACACAGTCTTTGATAACCTCACATTCCGTAAAAGGTTTGTCATGTTTAGCAATTACCACGGCCACTCCGCAGCTTACTTTGATGATGTTTTCATGTGAAAGGGACCGCTGCTGTGTGGCCAAGTTATCTTGGAGTTGCTTCACTTTTCTAGCACGGACGCTCTCTGATAGCTTGTTGTAGCATTAGCACGTTTGGTCTCGTAGTGTCTCTTTACATTATATTCCTTAAACAAGGCAACAGTCTCATGACAAATTAGGGAGACACAGTTGTTTCGGTTTTCGGTGAAAAAAATATTGCGATCTCCACCTCTCCTGGAAGCGGCGGCCCTCATTATCCACTTTCCTTTTTTTACTTGCCGTAGCCATGACAGTTCAAGGGTCAGAGCCAATTTCAAACAGCCAGACAGTTACAGAGTGGTGCTGCCACCATGAGGTAAAAATAGGAATTGCATGTTGAATTTGTATGATTTATTCATTCCGTTTTGACTGTGCTGGCGGGCCATAAATAATGCATTTTAAGACAGAAGGCGCGGGCCGTATAAAATCTGACCTCGGGCCGTGATTGGCCCGCGGGCCGGACTTTGGACATGCCTGGCGTAAGTAAACAATAAGCACCCTAAGCGGACTTTCTTACGTAACAAGCTTAACAACGTTAAGTTACAAGTGATGTGTTTGTTTCTTTGACTCATCCACCCCCCATCCCAACAGCCGTCAAAAGACTTGCTCGCTTCTTACTGTCTGTGAAACCACACAACTGTCAATAACGGCCGCTCGGTATACTACGTCCCTTGCTCTGACCTAATGCAACCACCTACCATCACCTCTAAAGCTCACAGACATGGGACATGCAGCTAATTTAATACGTACAAAAACCAAAGTGTACAAAAGAAAGGTTGTGGTTTTATGTGCCTTGTTCCCTGTCTTTATGCTAATCTAACTGTCTCCTGGCCATATAATGGTATCAATATGCTTATCTGACCATTGGCAAGAAAGCAAATTACACTATAAAAAGAAAATCCTTTCTTTGTGGGACCAGAAGGACTTCAGAGGTTCAGGTGTTGCTTACTTACTATTGTGGACAAGAACAATGAAGGACTTTGCTCAAAGTGTAGTTTGCATACAAGACTTCCCAGCAGGGATCACCCAGACACCATGATTTCACTGCAGGAAAATGTTTAGCGCCTCATTAGTATAGATGGGCTGCTCTTCATGATTTAGCCTGTTCAGACAGGTGCATTCCCCCCCCCCCCCATGTGCTGTTTTAAGAAGCTTTCCTGACAGAAATCCCTCCTCTCCGATAAGAGGAATTGATGAATCAATGTATGGAAAGATGAGAAATGGAAGCATAAATGGAGAACTGAACAAGGCCACGCGAGTCACACTCATAACATTCACTCTGAGTTCGGTCAGTGAAGCTTAATCTTTCCCGGGGTGGCAGCTCGAAAATCCACTCTGGAGGCTTCATGACGATTGGCTTTAAATATTCCATGGTGACTGATGGCAGAGCAGATGGGAGCCAGTTCATTCAGTGTGGAGAGAATGGAGGGAGTAATGAGGTCTGGACGGGTCTCTCTCTGGAGGTGATGGGGCAGTTTCACTAAGGCCATATCCACACTAGGCCGTGTCTCGTTGGATGCAGAGTTCTCAAATAGAACCGATCTCCGTCCACGCGGGAGTTTTCAGCATTATTGGAGCATCCACACGGCAGCCTTCGAAGGCGGACAGCACGTGACCATTAACGTACACTGGGCATGTGTGGAGGCCAGAGCACACGTGTCCGGCTGCTTTGTGCCGTCGACACACGCTGCAATAATAACGCTACCAAAACTGGTTTACAATTATAAGGAATTTAATTCCACTGATGCAAGTACGATTACAGTTAAACATTAGAGTACATACTCCTATGAAATATTAAAACAATAAAACCCCATTTGCAAAAAACTCTACTCAGCTCCTCAGGTATAAAACACGTCTATCCTCTGCGAGCATTCACGGGAGAGAGAAAAAGACTTTAATTCAAACCTCCCACACATTCGTTCGCGACTCCTCCCCTTCCGTCTATCTCAATTGCTATTGGCTAACTTCTCTACGCACTGCAACGCCTGTCTCCATGACTCTCTTGCCCTGAGTTTCTAACACATTCAATGATTGTCAGTTATTGTTTAATCCCGTCTATAATAATCCTTCAGTATGAAAGTTAAACTTCTGCAACTTGGCAGAAGCTTCATGTCTTTTAGCTACTATTCCTACATCACTTTATGTTTATCTTATTTATGCATTCCCAAAACCCTTATGATTATGACTAATTATGAATTATTAATTATGAATTATTAAACACTTTTATTATATCTACTAACTACAGTTTTTTGCTCAAATTTCTTACACATGCACGTGATGCTGTAAACAGGAAGTGGATTGCTTGCTTAGTTAAAAAAAAATATGACAGAGTAATAAAGTAGTCTTTAATAATGAAAGGTTGTATTTGATACTTAAGATCTTCCTCTATAAACTCAAACAGACACAGTTCGTGGAAAGTTTTATTTTTCAGACGTAGTTACAGCGCTGCGGGTCTGTCTGTCTATATATATATCTCTCTCTCTCACATCAACTTTACTTTAAAATCAACACTTACACGGAAACGTTTACTCGACTATGGTCCATAAATGTGGTCAACACACGTCGATCACTCGCTTCCATGTGTTGTTGTCGTGGGGGCTGATGAATGTAACGTTAGCTCCATTGGGGTATTCCTTCATGAGATACGGCATCAGGGGATAAGCTGGGTCACCCAGCAGAAAAAACAGGGACATCATCTTCGCCCTCTATCAATTCTTTAGGGCATTTGCTCCATCTTTTAGGGCACAACATCATGCAACAGGTCCGACTCGCTAGCTTCTAAGCTAATTTTAACATTACCGCCAATGGGGAAATGCTAACCGCGATTAGCATTAGCGAATATAATATATCTTCGTACATATTTTCATAAAGAAATACTTGCAGACTAAGTTCTCTCAAGGCTACCAAACGGAAAAAGTAAAACGAATCAGCGTCGATCACTCGTCTCTCACTCGTCTCTCACTCGTTTTCCTCTGTGTTGTCTGTTTGTAGCTCTGAATAGCATTTATTGCTAACTGTAGCTTCAGACAGCCGCTCCGTGGGGGCTGATCGCCGATGGTCAAGCAGCTCGCTCATCGCTCGAAGAACAGCTCGCCTCCTCCGCATGTAGGCATTAGCAGCATTGTAAAATGACGAATTTAACTCCACAATAGCTGCTACTACAGACAACAAAGCAAGCAATCCATGTTGAAATGAATCGCTGCTGGTCGCCCGGCTGTTTTGTTTTCTTCCGGGTACGGGTCACGTGATAGTGAGTGTGACTAATCAGGGACGGAGACGTCATGGCTGGTAATAACCAATCCAGTAGCGAGCACGGGTGTGGGCTCATTTGTTTCGAACAGACATCCATATCCGACGTCTACACTGAACCACGCGTTATGACGCGTTATTGCAGTGCGGTGGACGCGGTGGACGCGTTGGACGCCGCAAAATCGCCAACGCGCGAGTTGAAATTTTTCAACTTCTGAGAAATAATCGCGTGACGCTGTGGCGCGATAGCCTATCAGCGTTGAGTTGCTCCCCCTGTCATCACTGACTTCCTGCCGTTGTTGAATCAGGAAATAAATCCTGTAGCCGTCTGTGTTCACCCAGAGCTCTACGATACCTCATATCAATAGAGACCGGACCAAACTATGTGTAGGCATGTGTGTGTGTGTGTGTGTAAACCATACGGTACAAACAATGAATAGATGCTGCCGTATTTACGTCTACGTGACGTTATTGAGTGCTGGTGGAGCTGCTACGATGTTAGCATAGCCTAGCACCGATCCATCAGAGCTCCATTGAGAAGACCAGTAACCTACAAATCGGCATCATTACGTAGTTATTTCGGAGTCCCTTTTTGTCGGAGAAGACAAGTACAAATCGGTATCATTACGTAGTTATTTCGGAGTCCCTTTTTGTCGGTTTATTGCCGTTGAATCACAGCCAAATCAGTTTATTTTGTGTTCCTACAGCTGTAGTAAACAGCGACCGGTGGCTTGCTAGACAGTGAATACAGCTCGATACAATCCACGGAGCTCCTCTGAACAATATTATGAACCAGACATGACGGCGTTTGGCATTCCGATGTTTGAGGGACTTCCACAACACGTACAAAGCAGCAATTGTCCTTATTCCTTTCACGGTTGACAGCGGAAAGAAATGGCGGCCAGGTGAACGGCTTCCAGGACGATAAACCACGCCCCCTCTCCGGCGCTACGAGATTTTGCGGCGTTTGGTGTGAACACGACCGGCGACGCGTTGGACGCGATTTTGCAGTGCGTCAAAAAATCAACGCGACCGGTGTGAACGCAGCATTAGTCTGCTTTAACAAGCTGTATCATGGTGGCTTTTATAGGTGAATGTGCACTAGTAATAGGACATCGTGTACTACAGGGAAGGGTGTATTTGGAAACATCATCGTATGCTTCGAGCAATGCTTTCCAAATGTTTGTTAAACCACAGCACCTATCCAAACTAAATATGTTGTCATGGCACCCTGAGCCACCCCAATATAATATGCATATATGTACACGTGTGCTTTGAACACTTTGTGTGACTGTGTTGAGATACAGAGTGTTGTGTTACTGTGACAACCGGGGGTTGACTTGTCATGTAATTTGCTGCCGCATATTCAACAGAGTTGTTCATACTGTTGTTATACAGTTTCCCACAAGACACGAACAGCGGTCTCCTGGGTGAAAGTCCTCCACCATCCCTTAGCGGACTCTCTCGCTTGTTATACTTTATGCCCCATAACTCTCGAGTAACGGTTACTGGATATACTATGTTACTTCTTTCATGGCTGCACTGGCTTAAAGCAAACATGTTGGTTTAATAGAGTGTAAGAGATAAGCGAGTTAGTTATAATCTGGCCTCCAGTTTAAATGCTGTATAGACTGTATGTTAATATCCAGTATGAAAAAAATGCATTCACGCTTTTGGGAATAATGTATCCAAAAGAATTCAGTTTAAAAAGCCAGGATATTACACACACACTGTTACACTTCCTGGTAGCAAAACAATGAGATTGGCTGGTAAAGACACAATCAGGCTGTTTCAGTGCTGTTAACAGTGACAGTCAACTCTAGCACTTCCTTTGGAAAAACTGGCACACATTTTATATGTAAGAGTATGTGTTGAATTCAGTGTTCTGGAAAAAAAGCACAGCTCAAAGTTGTGTCTGGTTGTAATGCAGTAAAGGACTCTAAATGTATGGACAGCACTCGACGCAACACATCAGTGTTGATGAGATCTATTGCCTCGGGTGAGAGTATGAACCTCAGAGCTAACTGTATATTGTACACATGAGTTGGTTGGCGTTCTGCGAGCACCATGGAGGCAGAACAGAGCCGGCTCTTTCCCCTTGATGAAAAGTTTGCTGTGTGTGTGTGTGTGTTTCTGTATGTGCAAATCTCCGAATTGCAGGAAACACATAAGATTGAGCCTGTTTACTTCTACAGGATAAAGCAGTAGCCCAGCAGGCTTTGATGGGGTTTGACTTCAACGAGCATCTTTAATGCTGAGAAGATGGGTGGAGCGGCTTGGTCGCTTCCTCCGAGGGCGTTATCAGCCACTTTGAGTAAACTATTGAAGTCAGTGAGGGGAGGGGGGGGAGGGGGAGAGAGGGATAATGAGAAGGTCATAGGTAAGGTGTAGTGACGTTTATTTTTCCCACACCCTAATTTCAAATACATTGGTTCATAATCTTGACAAAAACAGAACAGCCTGATTAAAGATGAACGGATGAGAATGAGAGCGATAAAAGACAGAGGAGCCGAGGAAGAGACGATATAATCTGGATGATTAGCAGCGTTGTTGCAAACATGTCCCCATGGAGGACAATCGAGTCCTCTCTCTGGAGGCTGGGTGGAGATGTCATGCCTTCTCTCTCATGGAGATAAACTACTCGTGGGAGGGCTTATCCCAGTTTCACCAGATCATCAAAGTGGGAGAAAATATTAGTGAGTTACTGTCGATGAATGTCTGCACAGAGCAGCTTCATGTGTGCTGAACGCTGACAATCCTGAGGTGTAGAAGCGTTCAGGCAGAGGGAAACGCGTCATCGCTCACTTGTTTTCTTGCCAATAAGCTGCGGCTCTACTTTCCTCCTTGGGAGGGATGCAGGTGGTCAAATGTGCAGTTTTCTTGGCAAAAACGACATGTAGTTACTGGTACTGTATGTACAACGACATGTAATATGGGGACACTGACACTGACTCATGAATAAATGATGTTTCACATTCTCAGCACTTCTTGAACCATACATAGGAATTAATCAAATAATAATGTCGTTGTAAGCTAAGTGTGGCTGTAATAGTAGTAACAGCGGTGGAGTGGTCGGAGTGAACATACTTTATTCAAATTGAATATTTTGTTTTGTAATTATTTGTAGGAGGTGGGGGAGGTCAACCTTTCTCAGATACAAGTAGGGAGGGATTCAAGGAGAAGGTAGGGTGTGGAGGACCTGGAGGGGGAGAGTAGGGAAGGGAAGGGAAGGGGGAGTCATGAGTTTGAAAGCAGAAGAAACGTTAAGTACAATGTGATGGTCTAATGTGAGGCCCTCTGTTAACAGTCGTCATTGGACTTTGTTTCACCTGTATCGGATCACTGGTGAAACGTGAGTGATGATCAACCTGCTGAATGACTGATTACTGCAAAACGTTGTTGGCATGTGTTAAGAGCACATTATGTGTTGAGAACGTGTCCGTGTATTCCTTCACATCATTAGCACTGTTCCAGTGGACAGATGAACTTCTCTTGTTTTACTGCACACCTTTCAAACCACTCCACATGGAATGTAATGTCTTATATGTCCTGCATTAGTTAGGCATTCATAATAACACAGGACTCTTGCATATGTAGCACTGCATTAATAATTCACATCTAAATCCATAGCTACGCTACATGCAGAAGATGCTTTGATGTTCACCCTTTACCTCTAACATGTAGAAATGTGAGTGTGAATATTTAATAGCACACATTAAGAACAAACTAGCCAACAAGCAGTGCCCAGAGTGCCTCACCGGCTCTGACAACTAGTTATCGTTTGATGAATTTTTGAGTTATGGTCAATACACTTTTGTGTACACTTTTGTGAGGCCACAGTGACCTTTGACCCTTGACCACCAAAATGTAATCAGCTCATTCTTGAGTCCAGGATGAAGTTATTCCCTCAAGGCGCTCCTGAGATGCTGCGTTCACGAGAATGGGATGGCAGACAGCCATGATGCCTCAGAAGAAGAAGAAACCATTTTTATTGTCATATATATTTTTACACATACACGAAATGTATCTCTGCATTTGACCCATCCCTGTATATAGGGAGCAGTGGGCTGCCAGTGATCAGCGCCCGGGGAGCCGGGGGTTCAGTGTATTGCTCAGGTACACTTCGACACGTGACACGTCCCAGTCGGGGATCGAACCGTTGACCTTCCGGTTCCCAGACGACCCTCTTAACCCAGTGAGCCACGGTCGCCCCCTCAGGCCACAGCTGCAGCCGGCACATTAAACCAGAAACACGCAGTGCAAACACATCCACCTCAAGAAGGTGGTAGATTCATCCATTTGGTAACACACCTTAAAATAATTCTTCCTACACAAACATCTGCTTCAAAATCATTCAGATAGACAGTTCCTGAAATTCAACTTCAGGCACGAGCATTTATATCTATCTCTGCCTGATGCTGACAAACTTTAAGAGATAATACACACTGAAAAATAAAAAGTCTTCAGTCAAAATCTCCAGGTATCCTATTAAGTAAGGGTGTTTTTGGCACAGCCCATGGCTGGATTAACCCACTCGGAAGCTGCGTTCCTCATTGGTGAAACAATGGCTATCCTCTACTCACTTCTCACAAACAGAGAAATAATGCTAAAGTAATCCCATTACAGTGAGTTTTAAAGAGTTCTCACTTTCAATGTTTTCCTGAATCGCACTATTGTTATGAACACATTTGGTCCTCACAAACACACACACACACACACACACACACACACACACACACACACACACACACACACACACACACACACACACACACACACACACACACACACACACACACACACACACACACACACACACAGCTTGTCGTTCACAGAGAAAGCTCAGGGCCAGAGAGCGAGGCAGAGCTCATCATCTGATAACTGTGTGATTGCAGTTCTTACAGTATAATTAAAGGAGACACAGCAGTGGGACTCTTAGAGAGAAGAATGTCGTCTCTGTCCTCGAGCTGCAAAACTACCAGCCACTCTTCAGCTGGATGAGAGAGAGAGAGAGCGAGAGAGAGGGGGAGAGAGAGAGAGTGTGAGAGTGAGTGAGTGAGAGAGAGAGGGGGGAGGGAAGGGTCTGCTTAATTGGGGGAACAGAGATAGTGTGGGCCAGGAGGGTCAGCAGTGTGTGTGTGTGTGTGGATGTTTGTTTGTAGCTGTATAAGTCTGTGTGCGTGTTAATGCTTGTTCAAGTTAATTTTTATGTATATGGGTTTCCACACACACACACACACCTCCAACGCTGTCCCTCGACAGCTGCAAAGTGTCTTTCATACAAAGCTTTACTGCCTGGATTGATCCTGTGACTACAGCAAGTATAGAAGAGTCTACCATCTTTACACACATACACACACACACGATAATATGATTTAATGAGAGGCCTTCATTACTGCTTACATGTGGCATCCACTGATAACTGGAATTCCTTTTACCTTCGATTTGTTTCTGACATTAAGATGAATGAAATTGTATTAATTTCAAAAGATGAATCCATGTTTAACCCAGTTTAAAGGGAAACTTGCCTGCTGTGTAGGCTTTAGTAGATAATCAGCATGTTGTTGTCAGTGAGGAAAAACTGGCCGAGGATGAAGTTGGCATCACAATCAGACCTGTCTGTTCTTCCACGTTTCCCGACTGATATGATTTGATTTCATAACAATAACTCTGCTGGGCAAATGAAAAATGGATAGACGCTCACTCCTGCAATTCCCAGCTTTCGTTCCCTTCATGCTATCAACATGGAGCTGGTGATGTCCAGCAGGTCTGTCCCCACTTTGGTGCACCCTGAACCATCACAACTACTGTTGGATGGTTTGCCGTGACATTTCGTACAGACTTCCATGGCGTCACCAGAAGGTCCAGGATGATGAATCCTCATGACTTTGATGATCCCTGACTCTAGCACAGGGGGTTTCAAAGTCTGACACTGAGCCTTGATTGCTTCCATTAGCTGCGTGTCACAGCCACTGCTGCTGCTTGTGTGCAGGCTGCGATAGAGAAGACCACACTACAACATCCTGTCTCTTTCACCTCACACAGAAGCTTCACCTCACATCCCTCCCTCACAGTTTGAAAACCTCTGCTAATATGCAAAAATAAGATGGTGAGCATGGTATGCTAAACATTAGCATGTTAGCATTGTAGTTGTGAGCACGCTAGCTTCCTGCCGTTAGCATTTAGCCCAAAGAACACAGAGGAAGGACTGTGGTTGAGCTGCACTGTCAATGTTTCGAACATGACTCACTTCTGTTTAAATGCACGTTGGTTAAATTAGCACTTTATAGTTTAACAATATAATTACATTACAATGATGTTTGCTGGAACAAACAAAGTCATTAGTTGTGAGAAACACTGACACTTTCCTGCATGTTTCTTGTGCTAAACAAATACCACCATATATATCTTCATATCTCTGTTCCCATACTCTTATGCAGCAGTACTCATGTGCCAGTGTGGCGAGCAGCTTTCTGACAGCAGCTGAGCCGAGCACAGGAACAGAGCGCTTTGGTTAATTGGAGCTGCCGTCCATCTGATCGAGACGCCATGAGAACTGCTGCAGAGAGGAAATGACTGAAATCTGTCAATTGACAGAGCTTGAGGCTCTTATTGAACGGCTCATAAAAGCCAACCCCGTCCATCCAACAGGATCAGTCTTATCAGGCGACAGACACAATGGCACCTCGATTCAAATCCAGCTTCAGACAAAAAAAGAAGAAGTCGTGCCCGCAGCCACGGCTCTAACTTAACAGCAAAGAACTGCTCTGCTTTGGTTGATGAGCATTGGGACTGGACGTCTTTATGCAAAAAAATAAAGAACCAAAAGTTTACATCGTCTACAACAAAATAACCAGTGGTGTACAGTAACGAAGTAGAAATACTTCGTTACTGTACTTAAGTAGTTTTTTGGGTATCTGTACTTTACTTTACTACTTATAGTTCTGTTGACTTTTACTTTTACTTCACTACATTTTGCAAAGAAAACTGATACTTTGACTCCGATACATTTCCCCCTGAAACCTTCGTTACTCGCTACAAAATCAAATCTATCTTTAGAAACAAAATGAATCATGAGAGCAGCGTCGCGGACTGTGGTGGAACAGAGACTGCAAGCAGGTTTGGTGAATCAGTGGTCCTAGCAGCAAGTTAAATCATTGGTTAATCACGTTCATGCACAATTGCAAACAAGTGCTCTCAAAGCCGCGGTGTTTTGATTCCCAGTGATGCCCAGGATGCTATATGCTATAAGCTAGCGGGCGACTACCTGAGTAGAATTCCACTCTATGACGACTGATTTCATGATGGAAGCAGAAATGGAAGCACCTGCTACTCCCGCAACAAACGACGGTGGTGACGAAGACCAACACCAGTGGATCGCTAGCGAGTTAGTGAGCTGAGGAGGTGTTGACAGTTGTGACACCATAGGATTGACGGGAGCCGAGAGAGCGCAGCATTAGCGTTAGCATTAGCATTAGCGTTAGCATTAGTGAAATCCTTCGCAGCTGTGCGCAAGCTGTGTGTGACGCTGAACACACCTCTACCTGCCTCAGCGGCCTGTGAAAGGCTATTTAGCATCGCAGGACTAGTCTTCAGCCCAAGAAGAGCGAGACTGAATTCTCGCAATTTTGAAAACCAACTTCTTTTGAAGATGAACAGAACATTTTTCAGTTTCAAGTAATGACTGTGTTGCTGCTTTAGTATTGATCATGTTTTGATATTTGAGTCATGTTGTGGATGATCAGATGGAGTTATGATGGTAGCAGTCGCCCAATTGCAGATTCAGCTTGAGCAAAATCTTTGCCTATTGTGTTCAAATCAGGCCCATAGGAGTTTACAAGGCAGGTGTCCTTTCTCACAACACTGACCTGATGCATCAAGTGGATATGTTTTGCTGAACATAATATTATGCATTGGCCCTCTACATCCTCTAGTCGGAATGAGCATACTTATAAACGCACTGTTACAACTCCTTCATAGTGTCATATTGCTTTTCGGAGAATGATGATGATACGTTCATAGTAGATGCAAAAGTATACTTATGTACAATATATTATGTTGAACATTGTTGCTCCTGAATGGATCACAGCCGACCCAATTATGTTCAACACAGCTCCATGTCCTTGGTCATGGTGCCACAGCACTTAAAAGAATAAACTTCATAATTCTCAAAATTCTGACCCTTTGCTTTTTTATTAACAGCATTTACTTGTACTTTTACTTTCAATGAACAGGTTATGATGTTCATTTAATGTTCAGGTTATGATGTACATTTAATATCAGAAAATTACTTTTCATACTTAAGTACAATAAATATCAGATACTTTAAGACTTTTACTCAAGTAGTATTCTAATAGGTGACTTTTTACTTTTACTGGAGTAGTTTTCCAGTGAGGTATCTTTACTTTTACTCAAGTATGGCTTTTGAGTACTTTATACACCACTGAAAATAACTAAATATCAAAGGCAGCCTCCCACCCAGCTGCACACACTCACACATACACACTTCCTCTGCATTGTGTGGATGATGGCAGGGAGGAAAAAGCTGGGCGTCCTGATAGCGCTGTGATGGAGCGTTGTTCCGGGATTGGCCTGTTTGTCTTGGTAGGTAGTGTTAAAGTGAAGTCCAGCAGTCGGGGTCAGACAGGAAGTGGCCCACTCTGAGCCTCCAACAGCCTTTAGCACACTCCCTGCTGGCTGACTACTCCCACATTACAATACTGACGCATTGACCTTCACTTACGCACAGTAATGTTTTCAGCACACAATTTATAATGGTTAAAAGGCCTATACCGTTATGAATCAACTGCAAGATTAAAGTAAGCTCCTTTTTCCAAACATGTGGTCCTTTGTTACACAACTACTCAAGTAATGGAAACCGATGACATGCATACATGATGAGGGTGGGAAGTAGGTCTGGAATAACAGGCCAGGTTCCAGGTCTAAACTCCTGAGAACAGGAGTTATTGAGATGTTATTGGGCAACAATTGGCCAACTCGTCAAATACCGTCAAGTGGCCGTTCTCTTCAAACTATGGCGCTCGAGGCATCCCTCTAGTTTTAAACATGTCACGGACGGAGTGTCTGTTACCACTAATTACATGCATTGTGTCTTTTCAAAGTAAACTTCTTTGTTCACAGGAAACATGCAGTTTCCCTTTGTTGCAGGCATACAGTGTCTTTTCAAAAAAAACTTCCTATGTAGGTTTGCTTAGTTTTCAGATTTACAATGTTCAGGCAACAACAATCCTTTGGTAGGCTCAAGAAGAGATTGTTATTTGGGTTAAAATAAGTGCATTTGTTACGTGAAACAGTTGTTTGTTACATAACTAATGGCAGTAAAGTACATAAGTTACGAAACAAAACTACGGTGAAACCTCAGCGTTGACTTGGTTTCACACGGTACATGAAGTCCTGTGTTTGTTTGACCCATCCACCCGCCGCCTAACCAGAGTACACACTCTTTACACTACATCAGTTGGTCGGAGCGTCTTATACTGACGCGGATGGGTTTACACTGGAGTTAGATGAGAGTGTGTCTCATACAGATGCAAAAGGTTAAACTACGGTGGCCTTCAGAGCTCTCTCTACAGCCAGTGAAACATGGCGGTGCAACATATCGGACTCGCTCGCTTTGTAGATATAACAAAACGACTCTTAGTTTCAGGGGATGATACACTTAAGAAAACACAACTATGAATATTACATTCCATTTCTGCTAAAAGATCCCCTGAAATGCTAAACACTGGCCGTTTAAAAAAGGATCTCTTCCAACAATGGCTAAATGACACTACTGAATGCCATCGTCCACTTAGTGGTGGCGATGTGAAGTCATGTGACCCTGGTGTAGGTCGCATATAGCTTAGCTTTAGCTTTTTACTTTTTTGAAGCGTAAATGCTTAAAAGAAAATCATAAAAGTGATGTTCGTTTGTGAAGATGATCTTGCTTAACAAAACGTGTGAGCGTCATCAACTTTTCTTTTTTTCCACATATACTGTATGCTATCAAGATGTTCCATTCCATTCATAATCCATGCAGTACGAAACAAAGCAGAAGTCAACATGTCATCCGCTACAAAAGCCGCCATCTGGACCGATCAGTGATGAATATGCAACTTTGGTTTGACCTGTAACTGCTGCCTCCCTGGGTTCATCAGTGTCATTTAGAAGAACACCGAAGCGTGAGGCAACATTTCCTGCATTTATGCAGGACACACACGAAGACTGAAAACAGTGAGGGTGGGGAGGCTATATGAGTGTCGTACCATGTCTCTCAACCACACACACACACACACACACACACACACACACACACACACACACACACACACACACACACACACACACACACACACACACACACACACACACACACACACACACACACACATGCAGAGATACAGTAAAGATATTTGATTTGCCCAAGGAGTCACTGACAGCTGTGGAGATCAATCTGGACGAGACGGACCTATGACAGGTGACATGATCTGCTCAGACACCATTACGCTCCCCTCCTCCTACTGCTAGTGTGTGTATGAGACACACACTCACACGCACACACAGATAATGAGTGTGTTGACATTTATAAACCAAACAGCCTTCAACCTGTGAATCTGGTTATAATTTTATCGCTTTAATCAAAAGATGACGGATGCCATTTCCGTTGTAGAAGTTTGCCTGTATGGTGGCTCTGAGTGGTCTAACAAGGACTCCACGAAGGTGCGGAAAACCCCCCAGAAAAATCTAGACCTGTTCACAAAACTTTAAGGACGGTTGTATTATTAAACGTGCAAAATACGGGCTTGGTGTGCGGCGGCCTTTACATTATCTCTGAAGATGCGACTCTTTGGTGTTGAAAACTCCAGCATTAAGAGCCTCGTCCTGAACACCCTTGAAAAAAAGGCAAGGAAGGAGAGAGGACAATGCTTAGACTCAAAGATGAGGGCTCAGAGGGGAGAGAGGGAGAGGCATTCATCTTGTTCTGACACAGAGACTGATAACGTATGGGATCTGGATGGAGGGGTTGTCTGCCGCGTGCAAATGCTAATTGAAGTTGTCGGACAACTTAACATGCTAATTCCACCCGACATCCAGCGATGAAAGAAAGTGGTGGAAACGTTGTCCTTGATTGGAGACAATGATAGTGAAAGAAGAGAAGCGTCGTAAAATGACGCCGGCACAGAGCGTGAGGCGCCGAGGTCTGGATTACGTTTCTCACGATTCTCAGAAAGCGTTTTTCCCACACCGTGTCACAACACTCCAGTGACACTCTCATTAAACATGCTGGCACAGCCACATAGCACACATACACTGTAATCTTTGCAGAAGGATCAAGCATCTTAAGGAGGATTACTGGTGAATGTCTGAGTGTAAATACAGTGTGTTTCTGTCACAGTCTTCCAGCAGTTTGTCAGGTTGGGGTGCAGCTCAGTGTAGTTAGAAAATTTGACGAGAAGATCGATGGCCCTCTCATGTTTGTAAGATAAATACATAGCTGGAACGAGGAGATAGTTAGTTTAGCATAGAGACTGGAAACTGCTTTCAGTCTTTATGCTAAGCTAAGCGCATTATTGTTCATTTGAATAATAATATCCAGAACAATTTCCCATGAGAATACGAGGGCTTCGTTTAAAAGACGACTAAACACACATTGAACGATCTAAACTGTTGCAACACAATCATTTAGTCCTCTGTGGTGACACTTTCTACAACACATTCTGACAAAGCAGGATGAGGATCTCCGTTAGATGGAAACGTTGCTCTGATACATTACATTTGTTGGGAGCTGTCAGTGCATTGTGCACATCTTTGTCTGGCTGTTTCTGGTTTTATCCAGGACTTGAAGTTCTCTTTGGATGTAGGTTCTCTACTCTGTCTGAATGTCTAAAACAAAAGCTCTTGCTTTAATGGTCAGCAGCAGATCTGAGCTGTGACTAGGCCTCACACAATAACAACTATACTGGCCGATCGTACAATATATGGACACACCAAAAGCAAACAAAAGAGCTCTGGAAGGACGGGAAGTGACAAGCAAAGTTCACTGTCCCCAGAGAACACAGTTATTTTTGCTGTTTGGTCTCTGATATGCCCTCCAGCCTTAGTGCAATATCAACTTTTTTTCGTCCGGAGTGGATCGCCAGTGTTGGGAACGTAAAGGAGCGTGTTTGGGTTATCAGCATTTAAGAAACTGAATTCTTGACATCAATAGAATTATTAATGTATGTAACAATTATTAATGATTATTAATAACAACGGGGCACCACCCTGCGAACAGGGACCAATAACCAAACGATAAAACTAAGTCTCATAATTAGTAGTCACTCATAATGTCAATAGTCTGCGTATGACTATACATTCAGTGACAGTGAAGGTTTTTAAGTTCGAGCACAGGCTACTACATACAGTTTCATCAAATACATATGCACAAGTAATCATAGACGACTGCTCCTTAAAGTACAACAGAGTTTATTAAATCAAAATAATAAATGATCAAATCAATTAATATTGCAACCAACAAACGTTATCATACAATTTTATATGCCTAAACTAAAGAATGAATAAAATGGATGAGGGTGTATGTCTGTGTGTGTGTGTGTATGTATGTGTGTGTATGTGTGTGTGTGTGGGTCTGTGGGTGAAAAGGAAGGGGGGTCTTACAGCTACCGCTAAAGACTACAAAGATGGCGGCGTCGAGTGACGTGGACAAAAGGGGAGGGGCCTTAAGATACTACAGCTAAACTACCACCAGATGGCGGAGCCGAGTGACTCGGACCAAGTGGCGGTGAGACTGCTGTATGTAATCATGTGTGTTCTGGGCAGCACGTGTGTGTGTGTGAGGCCATCGATTGAACGGGGTTTCCCCCAGGGGCAGAGATAGGAGCTGTGTGTGTGTGTGTGTTACGTGGGAAGAGGGAAGAGAAGAAAAGGAGATTAAACTGTGCGTGAATCACACTTCGGCGTGCGATGTTGTAGGGAGCCTGAGTTTGCTCGTTCTATCACGCATAAGTATACCGCTGTCGTCTTTGAACTACCGGTAATTTATGCCGTGATAAGCCACGCACCTCAGCTCACTCACAGAGTCGAGTTAATGAAGAGAGAACTCCCACACGGAGTGGGAGACACTGAATGGAAATAATCCCCAAATAAACAGTCATAGCAGTTAATACACAAATACAGCGGAGCTTCTGTGGTCCGTAATGATTGCGTAAATACCTCCGTATAATGCGACAGTGTCTTAACACAAACAGAATACGGGAATGTACCCTAGAGCGGATCTTCTGATCCGCGAGGGATTGCGCAATACCTCGATATCACGCGACAGTAACTTAAACACACAAAAACACGGGAATAATAACATATAAATGAATGGCCTGAATTAAATTTACGCAAATTTAAGATAAGCTATGCCCAGATGCAATGAACCTTACTTGTCGCAGCTTCGTTGCAACGTTGAAGTGTTCGTAGGGAAGTTGTCCTTTTTCCTCGTCAGGAAGGGGGGCAGGGGGAGCTTGCAGCGCAGCCTTGCAGCGGGCGCTGTGTCTCGCACGGCTTTTGCTGGTGCGGCTTCGGTCCGTTGGCGTGGCTCTGGAGCAAACGCAGGTCCGATCTGTACTCGCTGCAGGGAGGACAGTTAACTTCGGATGAGACGGCGTGTCTGCGCGTCTTACCGGGAATCATCGGTCACGAGAGGAGCGAGGCTTCGTCGGGCTCCTCTGTGCCGGTTTGTGCACAAAAAAAGGGGAGAAAAGCAACAAACGGAAAACGGATCGCGGAAGCGGATTCGTCTCGCGGGCTGAGGGGGCCTTTACTCAGAATAGAACACTGTCGTTTCGTCCAGCGAAATGGCTCGTGACCTGTCAGGGTTTGATGAGGGGTGAAGGCCGCAGCTTCCTCGTGGCCTCCGTCGTGCTGGAGGGGGGAGGAGAGGCCGATGTGTCTTCATGTGTCCAGGACGAAGGTCCGGGCGAAGAGAGCGTTGTGTGCTCCCTGTTCGACGGAGGTCGAAGGGAAAAAGCAAGGAGGTGTGATCTGCAGGCAGTTTTGTTGGACAGTGGTTGAACCACAGGGGTCCTGGGGTCTCTTGGCTCTCGGCCAATGAGATTGCAGCGGTGCATTCAGGTGACTTCAGGAACCATAGTTTTTTGGGGGGGGGGGGGGAATTCACACCCTAGTGTGAAATTCCTTCAGATGAGGTTTGCTCTCGTCAAACTACAAATCAGGATGAAACCTTTGCTTGAAAAAGGAAAGGCCTGATTCTCTTTGTCCACAGCACATGTTGAAGCCATATGGTCAGACCCCAACATTCCCCCTTTGGTCTGAAGAGCGAGGTGTTGGCTTATGTAAATAACCAAGCAGGTAACAGAGAGCGCCTGATTCAGAACGTAATCGGCGAAATACTGCTCATCTACCATCAGAAAATGCAGCTGCAAGCTGCCCGAACCCGGGCACAGAGCGACGAGCAGCAACGCGAGATCTGGACACTCTGAACAGAGGTTCAGGAGTTGTCACGTGACTGTAGAGCCCTACAGTCAGGAAATAGTAGCCTGCGCAGTGACCTCAGAGAGGTCAACCTAGAAGTCTCTAAAGCATTAGAGAGTGATGACAAACTGAAAGCGCTTCAAGGTGCTCCAGCAGCCCCGGTAGGTACCGCTACCCCCTATCGAGCCCCTCAGCCCAGTCATTTCTTGGTCTCGGCTCCCTCATTCCCCGAGACCCGAACCACCTTGCATTTCTTGAAAGCGACATCCCCAACCAGGAGGAGAGAGGACCAACACCAGGTCCTAGTCGGCCCAGGTGGCTTCAAAACCACCTCAGGCGAACGCAATCCTCCACGCAGTTCACGCGCGCGACAAGAACGGACCCCATCCCCCTCAGGGAGGGGGATGGGGGGAAGTAAGATTTAATCCTCAATGAATATTATCTCTAATGAACACCTCCTGTGTTTTCTCAGCACAGCTGACACTAGAACGGCAACAATGCACCATGTAAAGAGATCCGTACAGAGAGTAGGTGTAGGTATCAGTTTCTCCGTCACTGTGGAGACAGATGGAGATGTGTCAGCGACGACAGAGAAAGAGAATGTGTAGGCTATCCTCCTGTGGGAACACTGTTTCTAATAAAGAGTCACACAAATGAAGTCATTATGATATAGACAGAGATGAGGAATGAGATGGATGGAAAATAAGGTGAACAGTGGAAGAGAGAAAGGTGCTGGAAAGGAGGAGAGATGAAGGACAAGAGACAGAGACGAGATTCATTGTGTCAATGTCTCTTCAGACCCTAAGAAGATTTGCTGTGGCAGTGAGAAGCAGACCTCTCTGGTGCTGACTGATGGATGGATGGCTGGATCAGTGGACATGTAAAGATGACAGAAAGAGGCTTAAACATAAACGCAATGAGTCATAGTGGAGCAGCTCTCTGATGATCGCAGTAAGCCGGTAACAGAGTCCACGTAGAGGCAGCTGTAAGAAGACTGGGCGTACTGCAGAATAAAGGTCTCTGGGACAAGGACGATGTTATGAAAGACAACACAATGACTTGTATTCCTAAAGCAACAGCGAGTAGGGTTTGTATGTCTGGACTGGTGTCGTTACAATAAACGCAATGCATTTTGGGAAATACACCTATTCAACTCAGTCGCCCAACTAATAGGATAGATATCCACAAAGTTAAATCCATGCAGAGAACACTGTATGTGTAGCTTTCATCAGAGCATACATGTTTCAGTTGGAATGGCACATGTAGAAACAAAGCAATCACATCCTGTATGCAGAACACCCGAGTGACCAGAAACAAACCACGGGACATGCTGAATGTCCACTTCATCAATAGGGTTCATATCAGCCTTGTTTCACGCTTACAAAAACACACAATGACACAATTGACACAATGCCACATGGGTAACGCTGTGAAGCGATTGGTTAGGTTTAGGAAACTAAACTACTTGGTTAGGGTTGGAAAGAATATCACGCTTTGAGTTCAAATTAGGTAACGATATAACGAAACAACTGTAAGAACTTAAATGGCGTAAGTCAGGGGTGTCCAAACTTTTTTCAAAGAGGGCCAAATTTGATAATGTGAAAATGCCCAAGGGCCAACAGTCCCTGCTGACATTATTTTAAACAATACAAGTAGCCTATACATACATTGTTACTTTATCATTTTATTTTCAATGACAGCAAATAGCAATGTAACCAAACGTAAGCATTCATGTGTGAACACATCTCAAAAACTATTCTGTTTCTTTCACATCTTGAAAGTCAGATAACAAAGAACAAGCCATCTAAAAGCTAATTACATAGAAACTGATCAATGTTTTCACCTCAAGACAATCTTAAATATGACTTAGTGAGGGTGATGAAAAGTTGTCTCACATTTAAATTCAACACACATGAAACAGGCTCACGAAAAAAATCAAGTTGTCTCTTCGTATCTGATGATAGCTCTTCAGTGTTACGAGCCAGGCAAACATTAGCAAACTCTGTCTTCTTCTCGGGGCAAATGTTTTCTGCTATTTTCATAACACAGTCTTTGATAACCTCACATTCCGTAAAAGGTTTGTCATGTTTAGCAATTACCACGGCCACTCCGCAGCTTACTTTGATGATGTTTTCATGTGAAAGGGACCGCTGCTGTGTGGCCAAGTTATCTTGGAGTTGCTTCACTTTTCTAGCACGGACGCTCTCTGATAGCTTGTTGTAGCATTAGCACGTTTGGTCTCGTAGTGTCTCTTTACATTATATTCCTTAAACAAGGCAACAGTCTCATGACAAATTAGGGAGACACAGTTGTTTCGGTTTTCGGTGAAAAAAATATTGCGATCTCCACCTCTCCTGGAAGCGGCGGCCCTCATTATCCACTTTCCTTTTTTTACTTGCCGTAGCCATGACAGTTCAAGGGTCAGAGCCAATTTCAAACAGCCAGACAGTTACAGAGTGGTGCTGCCACCATGAGGTAAAAATAGGAATTGCATGTTGAATTTGTATGATTTATTCATTCCGTTTTGACTGTGCTGGCGGGCCATAAATAATGCATTTTAAGACAGAAGGCGCGGGCCGTATAAAATCTGACCTCGGGCCGTGATTGGCCCGCGGGCCGGACTTTGGACATGCCTGGCGTAAGTAAACAATAAGCACCCTAAGCGGACTTTCTTACGTAACAAGCTTAACAACGTTAAGTTACAAGTGATGTGTTTGTTTCTTTGACTCATCCACCCCCCATCCCAACAGCCGTCAAAAGACTTGCTCGCTTCTTACTGTCTGTGAAACCACACAACTGTCAATAACGGCCGCTCGGTATACTACGTCCCTTGCTCTGACCTAATGCAACCACCTACCATCACCTCTAAAGCTCACAGACATGGGACATGCAGCTAATTTAATACGTACAAAAACCAAAGTGTACAAAAGAAAGGTTGTGGTTTTATGTGCCTTGTTCCCTGTCTTTATGCTAATCTAACTGTCTCCTGGCCATATAATGGTATCAATATGCTTATCTGACCATTGGCAAGAAAGCAAATTACACTATAAAAAGAAAATCCTTTCTTTGTGGGACCAGAAGGACTTCAGAGGTTCAGGTGTTGCTTACTTACTATTGTGGACAAGAACAATGAAGGACTTTGCTCAAAGTGTAGTTTGCATACAAGACTTCCCAGCAGGGATCACCCAGACACCATGATTTCACTGCAGGAAAATGTTTAGCGCCTCATTAGTATAGATGGGCTGCTCTTCATGATTTAGCCTGTTCAGACAGGTGCATTCCCCCCCCCCCCATGTGCTGTTTTAAGAAGCTTTCCTGACAGAAATCCCTCCTCTCCGATAAGAGGAATTGATGAATCAATGTATGGAAAGATGAGAAATGGAAGCATAAATGGAGAACTGAACAAGGCCACGCGAGTCACACTCATAACATTCACTCTGAGTTCGGTCAGTGAAGCTTAATCTTTCCCGGGGTGGCAGCTCGAAAATCCACTCTGGAGGCTTCATGACGATTGGCTTTAAATATTCCATGGTGACTGATGGCAGAGCAGATGGGAGCCAGTTCATTCAGTGTGGAGAGAATGGAGGGAGTAATGAGGTCTGGACGGGTCTCTCTCTGGAGGTGATGGGGCAGTTTCACTAAGGCCATATCCACACTAGGCCGTGTCTCGTTGGATGCAGAGTTCTCAAATAGAACCGATCTCCGTCCACGCGGGAGTTTTCAGCATTATTGGAGCATCCACACGGCAGCCTTCGAAGGCGGACAGCACGTGACCATTAACGTACACTGGGCATGTGTGGAGGCCAGAGCACACGTGTCCGGCTGCTTTGTGCCGTCGACACACGCTGCAATAATAACGCTACCAAAACTGGTTTACAATTATAAGGAATTTAATTCCACTGATGCAAGTACGATTACAGTTAAACATTAGAGTACATACTCCTATGAAATATTAAAACAATAAAACCCCATTTGCAAAAAACTCTACTCAGCTCCTCAGGTATAAAACACGTCTATCCTCTGCGAGCATTCACGGGAGAGAGAAAAAGACTTTAATTCAAACCTCCCACACATTCGTTCGCGACTCCTCCCCTTCCGTCTATCTCAATTGCTATTGGCTAACTTCTCTACGCACTGCAACGCCTGTCTCCATGACTCTCTTGCCCTGAGTTTCTAACACATTCAATGATTGTCAGTTATTGTTTAATCCCGTCTATAATAATCCTTCAGTATGAAAGTTAAACTTCTGCAACTTGGCAGAAGCTTCATGTCTTTTAGCTACTATTCCTACATCACTTTATGTTTATCTTATTTATGCATTCCCAAAACCCTTATGATTATGACTAATTATGAATTATTAATTATGAATTATTAAACACTTTTATTATATCTACTAACTACAGTTTTTTGCTCAAATTTCTTACACATGCACGTGATGCTGTAAACAGGAAGTGGATTGCTTGCTTAGTTAAAAAAAAATATGACAGAGTAATAAAGTAGTCTTTAATAATGAAAGGTTGTATTTGATACTTAAGATCTTCCTCTATAAACTCAAACAGACACAGTTCGTGGAAAGTTTTATTTTTCAGACGTAGTTACAGCGCTGCGGGTCTGTCTGTCTATATATATATCTCTCTCTCTCACATCAACTTTACTTTAAAATCAACACTTACACGGAAACGTTTACTCGACTATGGTCCATAAATGTGGTCAACACACGTCGATCACTCGCTTCCATGTGTTGTTGTCGTGGGGGCTGATGAATGTAACGTTAGCTCCATTGGGGTATTCCTTCATGAGATACGGCATCAGGGGATAAGCTGGGTCACCCAGCAGAAAAAACAGGGACATCATCTTCGCCCTCTATCAATTCTTTAGGGCATTTGCTCCATCTTTTAGGGCACAACATCATGCAACAGGTCCGACTCGCTAGCTTCTAAGCTAATTTTAACATTACCGCCAATGGGGAAATGCTAACCGCGATTAGCATTAGCGAATATAATATATCTTCGTACATATTTTCATAAAGAAATACTTGCAGACTAAGTTCTCTCAAGGCTACCAAACGGAAAAAGTAAAACGAATCAGCGTCGATCACTCGTCTCTCACTCGTCTCTCACTCGTTTTCCTCTGTGTTGTCTGTTTGTAGCTCTGAATAGCATTTATTGCTAACTGTAGCTTCAGACAGCCGCTCCGTGGGGGCTGATCGCCGATGGTCAAGCAGCTCGCTCATCGCTCGAAGAACAGCTCGCCTCCTCCGCATGTAGGCATTAGCAGCATTGTAAAATGACGAATTTAACTCCACAATAGCTGCTACTACAGACAACAAAGCAAGCAATCCATGTTGAAATGAATCGCTGCTGGTCGCCCGGCTGTTTTGTTTTCTTCCGGGTACGGGTCACGTGATAGTGAGTGTGACTAATCAGGGACGGAGACGTCATGGCTGGTAATAACCAATCCAGTAGCGAGCACGGGTGTGGGCTCATTTGTTTCGAACAGACATCCATATCCGACGTCTACACTGAACCACGCGTTATGACGCGTTATTGCAGTGCGGTGGACGCGGTGGACGCGTTGGACGCCGCAAAATCGCCAACGCGCGAGTTGAAATTTTTCAACTTCTGAGAAATAATCGCGTGACGCTGTGGCGCGATAGCCTATCAGCGTTGAGTTGCTCCCCCTGTCATCACTGACTTCCTGCCGTTGTTGAATCAGGAAATAAATCCTGTAGCCGTCTGTGTTCACCCAGAGCTCTACGATACCTCATATCAATAGAGACCGGACCAAACTATGTGTAGGCATGTGTGTGTGTGTGTGTGTAAACCATACGGTACAAACAATGAATAGATGCTGCCGTATTTACGTCTACGTGACGTTATTGAGTGCTGGTGGAGCTGCTACGATGTTAGCATAGCCTAGCACCGATCCATCAGAGCTCCATTGAGAAGACCAGTAACCTACAAATCGGCATCATTACGTAGTTATTTCGGAGTCCCTTTTTGTCGGAGAAGACAAGTACAAATCGGTATCATTACGTAGTTATTTCGGAGTCCCTTTTTGTCGGTTTATTGCCGTTGAATCACAGCCAAATCAGTTTATTTTGTGTTCCTACAGCTGTAGTAAACAGCGACCGGTGGCTTGCTAGACAGTGAATACAGCTCGATACAATCCACGGAGCTCCTCTGAACAATATTATGAACCAGACATGACGGCGTTTGGCATTCCGATGTTTGAGGGACTTCCACAACACGTACAAAGCAGCAATTGTCCTTATTCCTTTCACGGTTGACAGCGGAAAGAAATGGCGGCCAGGTGAACGGCTTCCAGGACGATAAACCACGCCCCCTCTCCGGCGCTACGAGATTTTGCGGCGTTTGGTGTGAACACGACCGGCGACGCGTTGGACGCGATTTTGCAGTGCGTCAAAAAATCAACGCGACCGGTGTGAACGCAGCATTAGTCTGCTTTAACAAGCTGTATCATGGTGGCTTTTATAGGTGAATGTGCACTAGTAATAGGACATCGTGTACTACAGGGAAGGGTGTATTTGGAAACATCATCGTATGCTTCGAGCAATGCTTTCCAAATGTTTGTTAAACCACAGCACCTATCCAAACTAAATATGTTGTCATGGCACCCTGAGCCACCCCAATATAATATGCATATATGTACACGTGTGCTTTGAACACTTTGTGTGACTGTGTTGAGATACAGAGTGTTGTGTTACTGTGACAACCGGGGGTTGACTTGTCATGTAATTTGCTGCCGCATATTCAACAGAGTTGTTCATACTGTTGTTATACAGTTTCCCACAAGACACGAACAGCGGTCTCCTGGGTGAAAGTCCTCCACCATCCCTTAGCGGACTCTCTCGCTTGTTATACTTTATGCCCCATAACTCTCGAGTAACGGTTACTGGATATACTATGTTACTTCTTTCATGGCTGCACTGGCTTAAAGCAAACATGTTGGTTTAATAGAGTGTAAGAGATAAGCGAGTTAGTTATAATCTGGCCTCCAGTTTAAATGCTGTATAGACTGTATGTTAATATCCAGTATGAAAAAAATGCATTCACGCTTTTGGGAATAATGTATCCAAAAGAATTCAGTTTAAAAAGCCAGGATATTACACACACACTGTTACACTTCCTGGTAGCAAAACAATGAGATTGGCTGGTAAAGACACAATCAGGCTGTTTCAGTGCTGTTAACAGTGACAGTCAACTCTAGCACTTCCTTTGGAAAAACTGGCACACATTTTATATGTAAGAGTATGTGTTGAATTCAGTGTTCTGGAAAAAAAGCACAGCTCAAAGTTGTGTCTGGTTGTAATGCAGTAAAGGACTCTAAATGTATGGACAGCACTCGACGCAACACATCAGTGTTGATGAGATCTATTGCCTCGGGTGAGAGTATGAACCTCAGAGCTAACTGTATATTGTACACATGAGTTGGTTGGCGTTCTGCGAGCACCATGGAGGCAGAACAGAGCCGGCTCTTTCCCCTTGATGAAAAGTTTGCTGTGTGTGTGTGTGTGTTTCTGTATGTGCAAATCTCCGAATTGCAGGAAACACATAAGATTGAGCCTGTTTACTTCTACAGGATAAAGCAGTAGCCCAGCAGGCTTTGATGGGGTTTGACTTCAACGAGCATCTTTAATGCTGAGAAGATGGGTGGAGCGGCTTGGTCGCTTCCTCCGAGGGCGTTATCAGCCACTTTGAGTAAACTATTGAAGTCAGTGAGGGGAGGGGGGGGAGGGGGAGAGAGGGATAATGAGAAGGTCATAGGTAAGGTGTAGTGACGTTTATTTTTCCCACACCCTAATTTCAAATACATTGGTTCATAATCTTGACAAAAACAGAACAGCCTGATTAAAGATGAACGGATGAGAATGAGAGCGATAAAAGACAGAGGAGCCGAGGAAGAGACGATATAATCTGGATGATTAGCAGCGTTGTTGCAAACATGTCCCCATGGAGGACAATCGAGTCCTCTCTCTGGAGGCTGGGTGGAGACGTCATGCCTTCTCTCTCATGGAGATAAACTACTCGTGGGAGGGCTTATCCCAGTTTCACCAGATCATCAAAGTGGGAGAAAATATTAGTGAGTTACTGTCGATGAATGTCTGCACAGAGCAGCTTCATGTGTGCTGAACGCTGACAATCCTGAGGTGTAGAAGCGTTCAGGCAGAGGGAAACGCGTCATCGCTCACTTGTTTTCTTGCCAATAAGCTGCGGCTCTACTTTCCTCCTTGGGAGGGATGCAGGTGGTCAAATGTGCAGTTTTCTTGGCAAAAACGACATGTAGTTACTGGTACTGTATGTACAACGACATGTAATATGGGGACACTGACACTGACTCATGAATAAATGATGTTTCACATTCTCAGCACTTCTTGAACCATACATAGGAATTAATCAAATAATAATGTCGTTGTAAGCTAAGTGTGGCTGTAATAGTAGTAACAGCGGTGGAGTGGTCGGAGTGAACATACTTTATTCAAATTGAATATTTTGTTTTGTAATTATTTGTAGGAGGTGGGGGAGGTCAACCTTTCTCAGATACAAGTAGGGAGGGATTCAAGGAGAAGGTAGGGTGTGGAGGACCTGGAGGGGGAGAGTAGGGAAGGGAAGGGAAGGGGGAGTCATGAGTTTGAAAGCAGAAGAAACGTTAAGTACAATGTGATGGTCTAATGTGAGGCCCTCTGTTAACAGTCGTCATTGGACTTTGTTTCACCTGTATCGGATCACTGGTGAAACGTGAGTGATGATCAACCTGCTGAATGACTGATTACTGCAAAACGTTGTTGGCATGTGTTAAGAGCACATTATGTGTTGAGAACGTGTCCGTGTATTCCTTCACATCATTAGCACTGTTCCAGTGGACAGATGAACTTCTCTTGTTTTACTGCACACCTTTCAAACCACTCCACATGGAATGTAATGTCTTATATGTCCTGCATTAGTTAGGCATTCATAATAACACAGGACTCTTGCATATGTAGCACTGCATTAATAATTCACATCTAAATCCATAGCTACGCTACATGCAGAAGATGCTTTGATGTTCACCCTTTACCTCTAACATGTAGAAATGTGAGTGTGAATATTTAATAGCACACATTAAGAACAAACTAGCCAACAAGCAGTGCCCAGAGTGCCTCACCGGCTCTGACAACTAGTTATCGTTTGATGAATTTTTGAGTTATGGTCAATACACTTTTGTGTACACTTTTGTGAGGCCACAGTGACCTTTGACCCTTGACCACCAAAATGTAATCAGCTCATTCTTGAGTCCAGGATGAAGTTATTCCCTCAAGGCGCTCCTGAGATGCTGCGTTCACGAGAATGGGATGGCAGACAGCCATGATGCCTCAGAAGAAGAAGAAACCATTTTTATTGTCATATATATTTTTACACATACACGAAATGTATCTCTGCATTTGACCCATCCCTGTATATAGGGAGCAGTGGGCTGCCAGTGATCAGCGCCCGGGGAGCCGGGGGTTCAGTGTATTGCTCAGGTACACTTCGACACGTGACACGTCCCAGTCGGGGATCGAACCGTTGACCTTCCGGTTCCCAGACGACCCTCTTAACCCAGTGAGCCACGGTCGCCCCCTCAGGCCACAGCTGCAGCCGGCACATTAAACCAGAAACACGCAGTGCAAACACATCCACCTCAAGAAGGTGGTAGATTCATCCATTTGGTAACACACCTTAAAATAATTCTTCCTACACAAACATCTGCTTCAAAATCATTCAGATAGACAGTTCCTGAAATTCAACTTCAGGCACGAGCATTTATATCTATCTCTGCCTGATGCTGACAAACTTTAAGAGATAATACACACTGAAAAATAAAAAGTCTTCAGTCAAAATCTCCAGGTATCCTATTAAGTAAGGGTGTTTTTGGCACAGCCCATGGCTGGATTAACCCACTCGGAAGCTGCGTTCCTCATTGGTGAAACAATGGCTATCCTCTACTCACTTCTCACAAACAGAGAAATAATGCTAAAGTAATCCCATTACAGTGAGTTTTAAAGAGTTCTCACTTTCAATGTTTTCCTGAATCGCACTATTGTTATGAACACATTTGGTCCTCACAACACACACACACACACACACACACACACACACACACACACACACACACACACACACACACACACACACACACACACACACACACACACACACACACACACACACACACACACACACACACACAGCTTGTCGTTCACAGAGAAAGCTCAGGGCCAGAGAGCGAGGCAGAGCTCATCATCTGATAACTGTGTGATTGCAGTTCTTACAGTATAATTAAAGGAGACACAGCAGTGGGACTCTTAGAGAGAAGAATGTCGTCTCTGTCCTCGAGCTGCAAAACTACCAGCCACTCTTCAGCTGGATGAGAGAGAGAGAGAGCGAGAGAGAGGGGGAGAGAGAGAGAGTGTGAGAGTGAGTGAGTGAGAGAGAGAGGGGGGAGGGAAGGGTCTGCTTAATTGGGGGAACAGAGATAGTGTGGGCCAGGAGGGTCAGCAGTGTGTGTGTGTGTGTGGATGTTTGTTTGTAGCTGTATAAGTCTGTGTGCGTGTTAATGCTTGTTCAAGTTAATTTTTATGTATATGGGTTTCCACACACACACACACACCTCCAACGCTGTCCCTCGACAGCTGCAAAGTGTCTTTCATACAAAGCTTTACTGCCTGGATTGATCCTGTGACTACAGCAAGTATAGAAGAGTCTACCATCTTTACACACATACACACACACACGATAATATGATTTAATGAGAGGCCTTCATTACTGCTTACATGTGGCATCCACTGATAACTGGAATTCCTTTTACCTTCGATTTGTTTCTGACATTAAGATGAATGAAATTGTATTAATTTCAAAAGATGAATCCATGTTTAACCCAGTTTAAAGGGAAACTTGCCTGCTGTGTAGGCTTTAGTAGATAATCAGCATGTTGTTGTCAGTGAGGAAAAACTGGCCGAGGATGAAGTTGGCATCACAATCAGACCTGTCTGTTCTTCCACGTTTCCCGACTGATATGATTTGATTTCATAACAATAACTCTGCTGGGCAAATGAAAAATGGATAGACGCTCACTCCTGCAATTCCCAGCTTTCGTTCCCTTCATGCTATCAACATGGAGCTGGTGATGTCCAGCAGGTCTGTCCCCACTTTGGTGCACCCTGAACCATCACAACTACTGTTGGATGGTTTGCCGTGACATTTCGTACAGACTTCCATGGCGTCACCAGAAGGTCCAGGATGATGAATCCTCATGACTTTGATGATCCCTGACTCTAGCACAGGGGGTTTCAAAGTCTGACACTGAGCCTTGATTGCTTCCATTAGCTGCGTGTCACAGCCACTGCTGCTGCTTGTGTGCAGGCTGCGATAGAGAAGACCACACTACAACATCCTGTCTCTTTCACCTCACACAGAAGCTTCACCTCACATCCCTCCCTCACAGTTTGAAAACCTCTGCTAATATGCAAAAATAAGATGGTGAGCATGGTATGCTAAACATTAGCATGTTAGCATTGTAGTTGTGAGCACGCTAGCTTCCTGCCGTTAGCATTTAGCCCAAAGAACACAGAGGAAGGACTGTGGTTGAGCTGCACTGTCAATGTTTCGAACATGACTCACTTCTGTTTAAATGCACGTTGGTTAAATTAGCACTTTATAGTTTAACAATATAATTACATTACAATGATGTTTGCTGGAACAAACAAAGTCATTAGTTGTGAGAAACACTGACACTTTCCTGCATGTTTCTTGTGCTAAACAAATACCACCATATATATCTTCATATCTCTGTTCCCATACTCTTATGCAGCAGTACTCATGTGCCAGTGTGGCGAGCAGCTTTCTGACAGCAGCTGAGCCGAGCACAGGAACAGAGCGCTTTGGTTAATTGGAGCTGCCGTCCATCTGATCGAGACGCCATGAGAACTGCTGCAGAGAGGAAATGACTGAAATCTGTCAATTGACAGAGCTTGAGGCTCTTATTGAACGGCTCATAAAAGCCAACCCCGTCCATCCAACAGGATCAGTCTTATCAGGCGACAGACACAATGGCACCTCGATTCAAATCCAGCTTCAGACAAAAAAAGAAGAAGTCGTGCCCGCAGCCACGGCTCTAACTTAACAGCAAAGAACTGCTCTGCTTTGGTTGATGAGCATTGGGACTGGACGTCTTTATGCAAAAAAATAAAGAAGAACCAAAAGTTTACATCGTCTACAACAAAATAACCAGTGGTGTACAGTAACGAAGTAGAAATACTTTGTTACTGTACTTAAGTAGTTTTTTGGGTATCTGTACTTTACTTTACTACTTATAGTTCTGTTGACTTTTACTTTTACTTCACTACATTTTGCAAAGAAAACTGATACTTTGACTCCGATACATTTCCCCCTGAAACCTTCGTTACTCGCTACAAAATCAAATCTATCTTTAGAAACAAAATGAATCATGAGAGCAGCGTCGCGGACTGTGGTGGAACAGAGACTGCAAGCAGGTTTGGTGAATCAGTGGTCCTAGCAGCAAGTTAAATCATTGGTTAATCACGTTCATGCACAATTGCAAACAAGTGCTCTCAAAGCCGCGGTGTTTTGATTCCCAGTGATGCCCAGGATGCTATATGCTATAAGCTAGCGGGCGACTACCTGAGTAGAATTCCACTCTATGACGACTGATTTCATGATGGAAGCAGAAATGGAAGCACCTGCTACTCCCGCAACAAACGACGGTGGTGACGAAGACCAACACCAGTGGATCGCTAGCGAGTTAGTGAGCTGAGGAGGTGTTGACAGTTGTGACACCATAGGATTGACGGGAGCCGAGAGAGCGCAGCATTAGCGTTAGCATTAGCATTAGCGTTAGCATTAGTGAAATCCTTCGCAGCTGTGCGCAAGCTGTGTGTGACGCTGAACACACCTCTACCTGCCTCAGCGGCCTGTGAAAGGCTATTTAGCATCGCAGGACTAGTCTTCAGCCCAAGAAGAGCGAGACTGAATTCTCGCAATTTTGAAAACCAACTTCTTTTGAAGATGAACAGAACATTTTTCAGTTTCAAGTAATGACTGTGTTGCTGCTTTAGTATTGATCATGTTTTGATATTTGAGTCATGTTGTGGATGATCAGATGGAGTTATGATGGTAGCAGTCGCCCAATTGCAGATTCAGCTTGAGCAAAATCTTTGCCTATTGTGTTCAAATCAGGCCCATAGGAGTTTACAAGGCAGGTGTCCTTTCTCACAACACTGACCTGATGCATCAAGTGGATATGTTTTGCTGAACATAATATTATGCATTGGCCCTCTACATCCTCTAGTCGGAATGAGCATACTTATAAACGCACTGTTACAACTCCTTCATAGTGTCATATTGCTTTTCGGAGAATGATGATGATACGTTCATAGTAGATGCAAAAGTATACTTATGTACAATATATTATGTTGAACATTGTTGCTCCTGAATGGATCACAGCCGACCCAATTATGTTCAACACAGCTCCATGTCCTTGGTCATGGTGCCACAGCACTTAAAAGAATAAACTTCATAATTCTCAAAATTCTGACCCTTTGCTTTTTTATTAACAGCATTTACTTGTACTTTTACTTTCAATGAACAGGTTATGATGTTCATTTAATGTTCAGGTTATGATGTACATTTAATATCAGAAAATTACTTTTCATACTTAAGTACAATAAATATCAGATACTTTAAGACTTTTACTCAAGTAGTATTCTAATAGGTGACTTTTTACTTTTACTGGAGTAGTTTTCCAGTGAGGTATCTTTACTTTTACTCAAGTATGGCTTTTGAGTACTTTATACACCACTGAAAATAACTAAATATCAAAGGCAGCCTCCCACCCAGCTGCACACACTCACACATACACACTTCCTCTGCATTGTGTGGATGATGGCAGGGAGGAAAAAGCTGGGCGTCCTGATAGCGCTGTGATGGAGCGTTGTTCCGGGATTGGCCTGTTTGTCTTGGTAGGTAGTGTTAAAGTGAAGTCCAGCAGTCGGGGTCAGACAGGAAGTGGCCCACTCTGAGCCTCCAACAGCCTTTAGCACACTCCCTGCTGGCTGACTACTCCCACATTACAATACTGACGCATTGACCTTCACTTACGCACAGTAATGTTTTCAGCACACAATTTATAATGGTTAAAAGGCCTATACCGTTATGAATCAACTGCAAGATTAAAGTAAGCTCCTTTTTCCAAACATGTGGTCCTTTGTTACACAACTACTCAAGTAATGGAAACCGATGACATGCATACATGATGAGGGTGGGAAGTAGGTCTGGAATAACAGGCCAGGTTCCAGGTCTAAACTCCTGAGAACAGGAGTTATTGAGATGTTATTGGGCAACAATTGGCCAACTCGTCAAATACCGTCAAGTGGCCGTTCTCTTCAAACTATGGCGCTCGAGGCATCCCTCTAGTTTTAAACATGTCACGGACGGAGTGTCTGTTACCACTAATTACATGCATTGTGTCTTTTCAAAGTAAACTTCTTTGTTCACAGGAAACATGCAGTTTCCCTTTGTTGCAGGCATACAGTGTCTTTTCAAAAAAAACTTCCTATGTAGGTTTGCTTAGTTTTCAGATTTACAATGTTCAGGCAACAACAATCCTTTGGTAGGCTCAAGAAGAGATTGTTATTTGGGTTAAAATAAGTGCATTTGTTACGTGAAACAGTTGTTTGTTACATAACTAATGGCAGTAAAGTACATAAGTTACGAAACAAAACTACGGTGAAACCTCAGCGTTGACTTGGTTTCACACGGTACATGAAGTCCTGTGTTTGTTTGACCCATCCACCCGCCGCCTAACCAGAGTACACACTCTTTACACTACATCAGTTGGTCGGAGCGTCTTATACTGACGCGGATGGGTTTACACTGGAGTTAGATGAGAGTGTGTCTCATACAGATGCAAAAGGTTAAACTACGGTGGCCTTCAGAGCTCTCTCTACAGCCAGTGAAACATGGCGGTGCAACATATCGGACTCGCTCGCTTTGTAGATATAACAAAACGACTCTTAGTTTCAGGGGATGATACACTTAAGAAAACACAACTATGAATATTACATTCCATTTCTGCTAAAAGATCCCCTGAAATGCTAAACACTGGCCGTTTAAAAAAGGATCTCTTCCAACAATGGCTAAATGACACTACTGAATGCCATCGTCCACTTAGTGGTGGCGATGTGAAGTCATGTGACCCTGGTGTAGGTCGCATATAGCTTAGCTTTAGCTTTTTACTTTTTTGAAGCGTAAATGCTTAAAAGAAAATCATAAAAGTGATGTTCGTTTGTGAAGATGATCTTGCTTAACAAAACGTGTGAGCGTCATCAACTTTTCTTTTTTTCCACATATACTGTATGCTATCAAGATGTTCCATTCCATTCATAATCCATGCAGTACGAAACAAAGCAGAAGTCAACATGTCATCCGCTACAAAAGCCGCCATCTGGACCGATCAGTGATGAATATGCAACTTTGGTTTGACCTGTAACTGCTGCCTCCCTGGGTTCATCAGTGTCATTTAGAAGAACACCGAAGCGTGAGGCAACATTTCCTGCATTTATGCAGGACACACACGAAGACTGAAAACAGTGAGGGTGGGGAGGCTATATGAGTGTCGTACCATGTCTCTCAACCACACACACACACACACACACACACACACACACACACACACACACACACACACACACACACACACACACACACACACACACACACACACACACACACACACACACACACACACACACACACACACACACACACACATGCAGAGATACAGTAAAGATATTTGATTTGCCCAAGGAGTCACTGACAGCTGTGGAGATCAATCTGGACGAGACGGACCTATGACAGGTGACATGATCTGCTCAGACACCATTACGCTCCCCTCCTCCTACTGCTAGTGTGTGTATGAGACACACACTCACACGCACACACAGATAATGAGTGTGTTGACATTTATAAACCAAACAGCCTTCAACCTGTGAATCTGGTTATAATTTTATCGCTTTAATCAAAAGATGACGGATGCCATTTCCGTTGTAGAAGTTTGCCTGTATGGTGGCTCTGAGTGGTCTAACAAGGACTCCACGAAGGTGCGGAAAACCCCCCAGAAAAATCTAGACCTGTTCACAAAACTTTAAGGACGGTTGTATTATTAAACGTGCAAAATACGGGCTTGGTGTGCGGCGGCCTTTACATTATCTCTGAAGATGCGACTCTTTGGTGTTGAAAACTCCAGCATTAAGAGCCTCGTCCTGAACACCCTTGAAAAAAAGGCAAGGAAGGAGAGAGGACAATGCTTAGACTCAAAGATGAGGGCTCAGAGGGGAGAGAGGGAGAGGCATTCATCTTGTTCTGACACAGAGACTGATAACGTATGGGATCTGGATGGAGGGGTTGTCTGCCGCGTGCAAATGCTAATTGAAGTTGTCGGACAACTTAACATGCTAATTCCACCCGACATCCAGCGATGAAAGAAAGTGGTGGAAACGTTGTCCTTGATTGGAGACAATGATAGTGAAAGAAGAGAAGCGTCGTAAAATGACGCCGGCACAGAGCGTGAGGCGCCGAGGTCTGGATTACGTTTCTCACGATTCTCAGAAAGCGTTTTTCCCACACCGTGTCACAACACTCCAGTGACACTCTCATTAAACATGCTGGCACAGCCACATAGCACACATACACTGTAATCTTTGCAGAAGGATCAAGCATCTTAAGGAGGATTACTGGTGAATGTCTGAGTGTAAATACAGTGTGTTTCTGTCACAGTCTTCCAGCAGTTTGTCAGGTTGGGGTGCAGCTCAGTGTAGTTAGAAAATTTGACGAGAAGATCGATGGCCCTCTCATGTTTGTAAGATAAATACATAGCTGGAACGAGGAGATAGTTAGTTTAGCATAGAGACTGGAAACTGCTTTCAGTCTTTATGCTAAGCTAAGCGCATTATTGTTCATTTGAATAATAATATCCAGAACAATTTCCCATGAGAATACGAGGGCTTCGTTTAAAAGACGACTAAACACACATTGAACGATCTAAACTGTTGCAACACAATCATTTAGTCCTCTGTGGTGACACTTTCTACAACACATTCTGACAAAGCAGGATGAGGATCTCCGTTAGATGGAAACGTTGCTCTGATACATTACATTTGTTGGGAGCTGTCAGTGCATTGTGCACATCTTTGTCTGGCTGTTTCTGGTTTTATCCAGGACTTGAAGTTCTCTTTGGATGTAGGTTCTCTACTCTGTCTGAATGTCTAAAACAAAAGCTCTTGCTTTAATGGTCAGCAGCAGATCTGAGCTGTGACTAGGCCTCACACAATAACAACTATACTGGCCGATCGTACAATATATGGACACACCAAAAGCAAACAAAAGAGCTCTGGAAGGACGGGAAGTGACAAGCAAAGTTCACTGTCCCCAGAGAACACAGTTATTTTTGCTGTTTGGTCTCTGATATGCCCTCCAGCCTTAGTGCAATATCAACTTTTTTTCGTCCGGAGTGGATCGCCAGTGTTGGGAACGTAAAGGAGCGTGTTTGGGTTATCAGCATTTAAGAAACTGAATTCTTGACATCAATAGAATTATTAATGTATGTAACAATTATTAATGATTATTAATAACAACGGGGCACCACCCTGCGAACAGGGACCAATAACCAAACGATAAAACTAAGTCTCATAATTAGTAGTCACTCATAATGTCAATAGTCTGCGTATGACTATACATTCAGTGACAGTGAAGGTTTTTAAGTTCGAGCACAGGCTACTACATACAGTTTCATCAAATACATATGCACAAGTAATCATAGACGACTGCTCCTTAAAGTACAACAGAGTTTATTAAATCAAAATAATAAATGATCAAATCAATTAATATTGCAACCAACAAACGTTATCATACAATTTTATATGCCTAAACTAAAGAATGAATAAAATGGATGAGGGTGTATGTCTGTGTGTGTGTGTGTATGTATGTGTGTGTATGTGTGTGTGTGTGGGTCTGTGGGTGAAAAGGAAGGGGGGTCTTACAGCTACCGCTAAAGACTACAAAGATGGCGGCGTCGAGTGACGTGGACAAAAGGGGAGGGGCCTTAAGATACTACAGCTAAACTACCACCAGATGGCGGAGCCGAGTGACTCGGACCAAGTGGCGGTGAGACTGCTGTATGTAATCATGTGTGTTCTGGGCAGCACGTGTGTGTGTGTGAGGCCATCGATTGAACGGGGTTTCCCCCAGGGGCAGAGATAGGAGCTGTGTGTGTGTGTGTGTTACGTGGGAAGAGGGAAGAGAAGAAAAGGAGATTAAACTGTGCGTGAATCACACTTCGGCGTGCGATGTTGTAGGGAGCCTGAGTTTGCTCGTTCTATCACGCATAAGTATACCGCTGTCGTCTTTGAACTACCGGTAATTTATGCCGTGATAAGCCACGCACCTCAGCTCACTCACAGAGTCGAGTTAATGAAGAGAGAACTCCCACACGGAGTGGGAGACACTGAATGGAAATAATCCCCAAATAAACAGTCATAGCAGTTAATACACAAATACAGCGGAGCTTCTGTGGTCCGTAATGATTGCGTAAATACCTCCGTATAATGCGACAGTGTCTTAACACAAACAGAATACGGGAATGTACCCTAGAGCGGATCTTCTGATCCGCGAGGGATTGCGCAATACCTCGATATCACGCGACAGTAACTTAAACACACAAAAACACGGGAATAATAACATATAAATGAATGGCCTGAATTAAATTTACGCAAATTTAAGATAAGCTATGCCCAGATGCAATGAACCTTACTTGTCGCAGCTTCGTTGCAACGTTGAAGTGTTCGTAGGGAAGTTGTCCTTTTTCCTCGTCAGGAAGGGGGGCAGGGGGAGCTTGCAGCGCAGCCTTGCAGCGGGCGCTGTGTCTCGCACGGCTTTTGCTGGTGCGGCTTCGGTCCGTTGGCGTGGCTCTGGAGCAAACGCAGGTCCGATCTGTACTCGCTGCAGGGAGGACAGTTAACTTCGGATGAGACGGCGTGTCTGCGCGTCTTACCGGGAATCATCGGTCACGAGAGGAGCGAGGCTTCGTCGGGCTCCTCTGTGCCGGTTTGTGCACAAAAAAAGGGGAGAAAAGCAACAAGCGGAAAACGGATCGCGGAAGCGGATTCGTCTCGCGGGCTGAGGGGGCCTTTACTCAGAATAGAACACTGTCGTTTCGTCCAGCGAAATGGCTCGTGACCTGTCAGGGTTTGATGAGGGGTGAAGGCCGCAGCTTCCTCGTGGCCTCCGTCGTGCTGGAGGGGGGAGGAGAGGCCGATGTGTCTTCATGTGTCCAGGACGAAGGTCCGGGCGAAGAGAGCGTTGTGTGCTCCCTGTTCGACGGAGGTCGAAGGGAAAAAGCAAGGAGGTGTGATCTGCAGGCAGTTTTGTTGGACAGTGGTTGAACCACAGGGGTCCTGGGGTCTCTTGGCTCTCGGCCAATGAGATTGCAGCGGTGCATTCAGGTGACTTCAGGAACCATAGTTTTTTTGGGGGGGGGGGGGGGGAATTCACACCCTAGTGTGAAATTCCTTCAGATGAGGTTTGCTCTCGTCAAACTACAAATCAGGATGAAACCTTTGCTTGAAAAAGGAAAGGCCTGATTCTCTTTGTCCACAGCACATGTTGAAGCCATATGGTCAGACCCCAACATTCCCCCTTTGGTCTGAAGAGCGAGGTGTTGGCTTATGTAAATAACCAAGCAGGTAACAGAGAGCGCCTGATTCAGAACGTAATCGGCGAAATACTGCTCATCTACCATCAGAAAATGCAGCTGCAAGCTGCCCGAACCCGGGCACAGAGCGACGAGCAGCAACGCGAGATCTGGACACTCTGAACAGAGGTTCAGGAGTTGTCACGTGACTGTAGAGCCCTACAGTCAGGAAATAGTAGCCTGCGCAGTGACCTCAGAGAGGTCAACCTAGAAGTCTCTAAAGCATTAGAGAGTGATGACAAACTGAAAGCGCTTCAAGGTGCTCCAGCAGCCCCGGTAGGTACCGCTACCCCCTATCGAGCCCCTCAGCCCAGTCATTTCTTGGTCTCGGCTCCCTCATTCCCCGAGACCCGAACCACCTTGCATTTCTTGAAAGCGACATCCCCAACCAGGAGGAGAGAGGACCAACACCAGGTCCTAGTCGGCCCAGGTGGCTTCAAAACCACCTCAGGCGAACGCAATCCTCCACGCAGTTCACGCGCGCGACAAGAACGGACCCCATCCCCCTCAGGGAGGGAGGATGATAGTCGTTACCACCATCGCGATTGTGGAGACTCAGACGACTCGGACGGCTCAGGCCCCATCAACCTTGGAGGCCTGCGAACTCGACAGATTGAGTCTCTGGCGAAAGACGTAGAGCGCTTCAATCCCGATAATCACGACTCGAGCATCGATGACTACCTAAGGGAGATCGATCGCTGCCTCCTCGACCTATCGCGCCCCTCATCGCGCGAAAAGCTAAAGATAGTGTGGAAAACCACTGCGCGAAGCGTACACGCTTTCATGGAAACGCTCCAGCCGAGCATCCGCGACCGCTATTCATCCCTTTGTCACACCCTTAGGGAGGAGTACTCCCTGTTCACCAACCCAGCTTCTGCCACCCTCGGCGCCTTTGCCATTTCCCAGGAAAGGCTAGAGTCTCCGAGAGACTACTTCAGGCGCTTGAGATCTGCGTACTTCCAAGGACGTAATGCCCCAGGTCTAGAAGAAGACCATGCCTTCAAGTCGCTATTCTTGCACAATCTCCACGACAACGTGAGATACGATGTTACTATGCACTGCAGAACGAGTAACCTCACCATGCCAGAGATTAGGAAGTACGCGCAACTGGCATGGGAGACACGCGGACGGCCGACAAATCGGTACGATGACACCGCCATAGTCTTAGGCATCCAACAGTCGAGTGACTCCGACCTAGTGTCGGAAGACGACGAGAAGCCTTGGCCTAGCGAGCCCTGGTCAGCCCCGAGGAACAAACGACCCTGGCGGTCGAAAGACCAACGGAACCAGGGGGGTGAAAGACGCCCTCAAGGGCAACATCAGGTAACGCTGACTCGCAGCCCACCTGACTAAGCCAAGTGACCTTTCCCCCTGCTGCCAAGTCGACGTGGTAGGAGGGGGGAAGAGAACTCAGCACACTTCCGGAAACGACCACTCCCATTTCGCACCTCGTTCTTCAACCTTCTTGGGCGACCTTGTTCGCAAAGGCAATGCCCGTTATGTGTCTATACATATCCTTCAGTCTTACTGGGGGGCCATAACACTCTCGCTCTACCCGACTCTGGGTCAGAAACGAGCCTCATGTGTTCCCCCACCTTTTCGCATACACCTCTAGGGTGCCACAACCTTAGAGGCCCTTCGAGCACCCTTTCGAGCACCCTAGCTCGTAAGATCTTTCGTCAACTAAGCCTTGTTCTCCTGCTCTGCCAGCATGATCCACCTCCAGCTTGTCCAACGAAGCCACCGCCTTCTTTTAGCCGAGTCACCGCCCGGGCCTGTCAAGTCGCCAGTGCCGTAGGTAACTGAACTTGACCTGTGCGCCGGACCTGTCTCCATCTCTAATTAGGAGGGTGGGGGGAGGGAGATATCACCAGCCCGCCATGACACACTCCAGAGTGAAACTGTTCACGACGTTTCCCTGAGTGCTGGCGGTAACGTGGGGATATCCGCCCTCGCCACTTGAACAGCGCGAGGGGGGTGGGCTCTCTGACAACAGAAACTTAGAGAGATGCACTTCACAGGAAGTACACTCTAATCTCGCCAGTGCCGAAACCAACTGGCAGAATGGCGGCTTACGTTACGACTGCTAACGTTTAACTGCATGCTCCAACTCACCCTGTAAACATGTACTAACCGCTAACACAGCGGTTCCCAAACTTTTTAGGCCGCGCACCCCCTTCTACATCCCGACCGGGTTCGCGCACCCCCCCCCTTAATAAAAAAAAAAAAAAGAAGCAACAGAGCCTTTTAAGCCTTCATAGCCGCATAAGAATCGGACCAATGAGAGAACAGTTTGCTCGCGCGTGGCATTTGTTTACAAGATTTAGTCATCTGTTAAATGTTGCAGTGTGAACACAAACCGAACAAAGGAGCAAGTGCAACAAAGCAAACAAACTGAAGGTGTGAAAACGCCCTGAAACACTGCAACAAAGTAAATAAGAACTTCAGACTGTTAGCCAGGACCTCACTGCACACCACGCACTGTGGCTTTGGGGAATCTGCGTTGCCAATCCAAGTGAAGCCCAGACACAGATACTTTTCATCATATTTCCTCTTTTTTTTATATTTAATATTATTACACCATCAGACCGCCATTACACTTTTCCTCTCGCGCACCCCCTAGAGGCAGCTCATCTCTGATAAAGCTATGAGGAAGTGTTTGTGGAAAAATACCAATTTGCTCCATGTCAGCTCTCTGCTGGCGGAGGGCCGAGAGTGACAACATAGACCAAAGATAGACATGTCAGACAAAACAAACATGCTTTTGTATTGCAACTTGCAGCTTTAAGATGGTTGAACTCTTGTTGACCGGCCCATGGACAAACTGGTATAGGCAAAAACTAGAGGGGGACTTCCTACACTGAGCACCTCTCTCCTCCTCTTCTTCACCTCCGTCTGTATGCATTGATGTCCCATTAATGCTCATTACTAACTTTACTTCTTCCCCGGAGTATTTGTGCTTTCTCGCCTCACAGGATGACTGCAGTTTTATCTGGACACTGGTTCTTCAACCAGCCATGGCCCTGCTGACACCTACTACGATCTTCATTATTAACATTATTAATCCTATTACCGATACCATTAATGCACAGTACTGATTTTGTCCTTGTGCTTCCTCTCCTCACAGGTTTCCATGGAGCATGGTTTCATCTGGACCCTGGTCCTTCCTCCTACCATGGCCCTGCTGACTCCAACTGCTAATATCACTTTTATTATTACTCACATTACTATTTCATACTACCGATACCATTAATGCACATTATTGACCTGCTTCTTCACCAGAGTCTCTGTGCTTTCTCGCCTCACAGGTTCCTGTGTATCCGGGTTTACCTGGACCAGGTGTTGCCTCCTGTCGTGGTTGTGTCATACATTGAATGTGCTGTGATTACATTGAATGTGTTGTAATTCACTATCCTGTTCTACACATGACATCATTGCACTTCTGTCCATCCTGGGAGAGGGATCCCTCCTCTATTGCTCTCCCACAGGTTTCTTCCTCTTTCCTCCCCGTTAAAGGGTTTTTTTGGGGAGTTTTTCCTGTTCTGATGTGAGGGTCCCGGGACAAGAGGATGTCAAATGTGTAAATATTGTAAAGCCCTCTGAGGCAAATTTGTAATTTGTGATTGTGGGCCATCCAAAAATAAATTGAATTGAATTGAATTGAATTGTTGGATTCTAATGAATGGCATGAAAGTAAAAGAAGGAATTGTTATGTCCATGAAGATCACACATAACTGGAACATGAAGGCATTTTTTTCTAGTGAGGAACTGTCTGTGTTTTCTGTATTGCCTCCTTGCCTGGCATCATAAAAGCCTTAAGACTGGGATACAAGTGTTATTTATCTGCATGTTAATGTAACTGTGGCTGTGGAAGTGACAGTTTAGAGCTCAGGGAGAAGCCTTGAATCTATAAGCCGATGCATCAAGTGCTGAAAAAGAAAACCTGACCTGACACTCGGTCGTATACGCTAGTGACGCTACATGGCAGCACTATAATGACGACGGAGCGGTCTTTTGCGCAGTATCTTGACGCAGAAGGATTGTGTGTGGTTAACGGTGTGAAGCGGTCGGAGCAGGATTTAGGCAACATAACCACGTATTCAGGGTTTGGTTTGGATTGGATGTATGCTTGTAATGTAACGTAGGCTACAGACATAAGGTCACGTGGCTCAGCAGCGTAGCGTCACATGACAGAACGTGGTCAGTAAACGGCGGTCATCTGAGTGAACGTCCTGTGTTTGTTTGGTCTGAAACTAAGAATCCTGTTTTCAGTAGCTCTGGAGAGGGCCTTTCACGGGGGAAGGGGGGGGTCAGGTATTCAGTTGGCTGCAATCTACAACCCCACAGCTAGATGCCACTAAATCCTAAAACTCTGAAATATTTCACGATGCCATGATTAACTTGACAGTCTTGTTTAGAAACAGTGAGTCAGACTCATGAAAACCATATCGCTTCTGCTGCTGTCTTGCTCGACAGTTGACTGGTGTTATCACTGAGTCCAGTGGATTTTGTGGTCGTCACAGATAATTTTGGCAATAAACATAAAGCTTAACTGTGTTGACTGTACTGTTTGAAGTTGTTTGTCCTCCAGAGTTCAGGGGCGAGGTGTGGCTCATAGTGAATGTCATAATGAGTGTTTCAGGCATAATGTATGAAATGTGTATTATAATAACAGTAATTGTGCCATATAATTATGTGGATGTAGTTGGTGTGGCCTGCAGGGCGGGTTGGGGTCAGCTTGGACACAACAGGCATTTGTGAAAACAGTAATAGAACGAACTCCTGGGGAGGGAACCTATCTTTATAATTATAGACATGTAATTATAGACATATCATTATTGCTGTTGCTGGAGAGAATACAATTATCCTACTACATCCCCCCGTCACTGACACAAAGGCAGACGCTACCACACTAATGGCAATATGCACAATAGTAGACCTGAATAGTAGACTCCCAGTAGAGTCGAAACCAAGACCCTCCTCTCTGAACTCAAAGTGTGAGTAATTTTTGGTTCATAGGCCAATATTATGGCATCCATGCATTTAAAAAGATTTGCTGTAAAACCTCCCAAAACTGCTTATTGACTAAATTGAGACAAATTGAGCTGACAAGTCATTTTTCAGTGGTATAAATGCAGAAGTCACAGAGTCTCGGACCCAGAGTCCGAATGACTTTTAGATTTCGGTTTTTGATAGATGTGTGTAGCACACATATACCATTGTCATATCAATATGTGTGTCTAATGCATGCCTAATGTTACGTGTGGGTGTCCAGCTCTTACATTCATTTGTATACATTTGCACACTTATGAGGTACTTTTTCATTTGAATCTCCTTCTACACACTTAATGCTACCAAGACGATTGATGTGTTAAATCCTGTGTAACTCCTTGTAAATGTGCGCTACAGCTGATTGATAACGGTTATACTTTCGACTTAAACTGAGATCCCACAGTCATCTATTGTATTTGTATCTTGGCTGTAAGTTCCGTTCATATTTTGACATGCTGATCTATTTCTACATAAGCTCCTCGTGATGACGTGTACAGTTTGTGATTTATTTTGAGTTGTATAATACAAATCTATGGAGGTCTATTCAGTCCCATGGTATTTAGAGCTCAGCACTTATACAGTACAAGTTACATTTAAATGTCAACATGCTCATTATTCTACACTGGTCAACTGTCGATAAACTCACTATGATGACATATACAGTGTATTAGTTATATACATTATGCATTCAAACATGTAGAGACATAATATACTCCCACTGAGTTTTCATATCATCATAAAGTCATCCAAAAGACGTGACAATCAGCATCAATGCACACAGCACTCACAAATGTACACGCAGCTCTCATGAACGCAGTACTTTGATGCTGAGAGAGGTACAATGCTCATAAAAGTTGAAAACGTAAGTGGTTTAACACTGAAGTATGTAGTTGACTTCACTTTGGGCAGGTCTGTGGTCATACACGGAACACAGAGCAATCGTGTTTCCATTCAACCAATCAAAATCAACTGTTTGGAGAGAATGAACTCCGCTGTAATCCGCCAGTAAACCGAGGAGAGGAAGTAGAGGAAGTAGAGCAAACAGGAAACAAAACAAGCCAACTTGGCCATCTGACCATCTCCGGGAGAAAAATCAAGAGAGGTCTTCAGATATTTGTTTCAATCGGGCAAGTTTGAATTGTTCTTTCATATCAGCTGGTATTGGCCATGCTTCATGCTGTCCGGAGAACAATACAATGAATAATAGATCAGTCATGTGACTTAAATGTTTGGCTAAAGTATTTAAAACACCAAATCTTTTTCACCAAAGCCAAAACAATTGTCAAGCAACCGTAAAAACGTCTTTGAACAATCGAGAAAGTTCAATCAAATTTTGCAGTTTCATTTTTTCTAATGTGAAACGTTAAAATGGGCATAAAAACATGTTAATGTAACAGCGCCAGTGTTGCCACACCAGAGTCCCCATTGACATAGAATCAAATGCAGACAGACTGGATAGGAAGACTGACAACATACACTAGACATGTCAGACAACAAGAGGTTTCAGGCTGGAGTTGAATTTCAAGCCTCATCTTCTTTTCATATCCAAAATTATTACATTATTCAAATTCAAATCCTCCAACAATATTGTCTCATTGGCTGTATGTCACTCCTCAGACAAATAACAGTATATTGGAATTGGCAGTGTGAAACACATGTTGATATATATCTCAGTGTAGCACAGGATATGTCCTGCTTCAGTCATTAATATGTCTTGATGAAGTGAAAAATTAGAGATTTCACAGAGAAAAAACTGAATGCATGTCGTGTTTTGTGTGTGTGCGTGTCCAACATAAAAGCGTGTGGACAGAGGTGTTGGCACGGTAGCTCTTCCTCTCATCTCTTCTGCACTCACAGTTGATTGGGTTAGATGGCAAAGCGGCGAGGACTTTGTGCTAAGCCTCAACACTCCTAATCCTATCAGCGTTCAAAGGCAGCGCTGAAGGTAAGGCTCCCCGAAGACACAGGCACATCTGGCGCCTGTGTGGAGGGACGGCAGCAGCAGACAGACTGGGAGTCAGACACACACACACACACACACACACACCTGCTAACACGCGTGGCCTAACTAATGAAACCTCTCTGGCAGCTATAAATACTAATGACTGACAGTAAACGTGTCACTGATGGAAATCAAACTCACAGTGAGAAATATTAGTTGCTACTGCCGACTGAAGACCAACAGCCTAGCTGCAGCGTTGTCGAGCGCTATCAATCACTGAGCAAGCTGTTGGCCTGCCGTCAGGAGCTTTTAATGACATGGCATGGGCTGAAATGAATAGAGCGTTGTGTACTGCAGTGACTGTTGTCACTACCATTGGATAGAGCAAGTTTAAATGGTAACAAGAGAAATGATTGAGGATGGTTTCATTTTTTATTAAACAACTTCATAGACATGTGTCGCCGCTCTGCGTCAGCGCTCTGCGTCAGCGCTATGCATAGTTAAAAATAAAAATGAATTGTAACAGTCCCAATATATGGAGGCTACGGACAAAGCACTGCCCGTCTGTGGGCAACACTAGAATAATGTTTCATAATGATCAGTGTTTTATGGGTTAAAACTAATCAAAACTTTTCCAGGGCAAACGTCACAGTCACCAATGTTTTCGTTGGGCCTGGTCACCATAACTCTGAGCTAGGTGCTGAAGTCAGTAGTGTGTTAACTAACACCAAACACATAACACAGCTCAGGCAGGTTATTGGTCATAAACAAAGAATGTTGACCAGGTGATGTCGCTACATGAAAAGTCAGAGGATCACCAAAGTTATTCAGATGCAGCAGGTGAACACGAACGTCTGAAGCACATTTAATGGTAAATCAACCGACAGTTGAGTTCTGGATCAAATTGGTGAACAGACTGAGCAGCATTGTGAGGTAAAGACCCACGCAGCGAGCACGGCTAAAAGCATCTGGAAAAATATGATTGTTATGATAATTATAATATCAGAGATGCTGTTGACAGGAGTGGAAATGAAGCTTGATCTCAGCTTCACATGGTGCTTATCTTGGCAGCGTGTAGGCTAATGTCCTCGTATGGTCCTTAAAGTCAGCAACATTAACACCATCTTAAGGGTGTTTGTGTGGCACTTTGAAGGTCAAGTTACAACATGCTTCAAAATCAAAGAACAGAAACAAGGTTCCACACAGAAGAGGTCAGTCAGACAGAAACACAGCTGGGGGAATACATTGAGTAGATGTCTGTTGAGGTAAGCCTTTTGAGATAATGCTATTTCTAAAAAAGGACAGAGATACAAAGCTGTGCTGATAAAATCACAAAGTGAACTCTGAGACCAACAGGTAACCCGTGAGCTCATGTGAGTGTTGGTGTGACGTGTTCTGTCAGCAGCAGACCACCGAGCTGCTGTGTCCTGAACACAGACGATGGTGAGGCAAGAATTAGAGAGCTGTGAGAGGCAACAGATCTTCGCATGAGGAGGTTCCTCTTTGAATGGAACAGGACTGTACAACTGTCTCTACCTTAACATCAGGCAATAGGTCAACATCTAGCAATATAGACTTCATTTTATACTACTGGCGGATCAGTCGTTTCATTTTGCCTTTTGCCTTTTTGTCACTGACTGTTAACTCCTCCTTACCTGTAAAGCTAACTCTGTGTATTCTGGATTAGGTTTATTACTGCCAGTAACTGCAGTTTCTACAGGTCATTTTAGTGAAAATGTCCATACATAAGCTATCAGGATGTGCACTTTATTTCATTTAATGTACTTATTCATTTGACAAACTATGGTTATTCTGCGCTCAAAATAATGTAATTACCGCTCAGATCTGGTTGGACAACATTCATTATATGTGTCATCACAAGCTCCTCCGCACCATTGTGAAATGAATGATGAAGGAAAGTAAAATGTCAATTTAAGTTAAATGTCAGGCGAGTATTTTCATGGCTCAAAATGTTGTCCCACGTCAAGGTAATGAGCAAAGTGCCCCCCCGCCCTCAACCATTTCAGTAGTCTGCTGGATAATGATCATCTGTTTTTCCTTAAAGGAACAGGCTAGAACACGGACACACTATCTTCACTCAGCTTGTGTTTGATTTCGTACTGAAGCACGAGCAAAGACCTCAATACCTTTCTTCTTTCCAGGAAAGCGTCTCCCTTCTCTAAATCGAGCCATTGTATCCGCTCCACTACCCAGAATCCCTCAGCACAATGGACAATGGGGTCCGACTCCAGTTACCAACCAACCTGTGCACCCGCGCACATGAGCAGAGACAGGAGACAAGTCTCACACACTCTCCCCACGGTGGCAGACCCCCTCGGCCCTTTTCTCCTGCTGCCACAGCGGGGATCCGGTTGCAGGAAGGATGGGCGTGGCGCCACCATCACACCGGCTAAAACGTCTAACTCCAGTCTAGCGCCGAAGCCTTCTTGCACCTTAATATTCACCTCACCCACAAAAGGTTAGGAAATATTGATCTGTGCCTGTTGAGCAGCGGAGGTCTCTACCACAAGCAGCCAGTCCCCATGGATAGCTCGTCGTTTCCTCCGTCCTGCCACTACAATAGAGGCTGTTAACCACCAGCAGATTTTTGTGCTGAGATGTGGAGAAGACAGAATGTATTTATTTATTGTGGTTGCGAACCGTTATCGGCTCGATTGATCGCCGCAGGGCTGGAATTGATGCTGGATGGAGAGCGACGACAGGAAGGAGGAATGTTCTGGAGGGCCTTATCTGGGAGCGCCAGGCCTCTGTGACGGGAAGTGGAATGTCAGGAGGGGAAAGAGGAAGTGGGCTCTGATGTAAGGCGCAAACACACACGTATCGCCATGCGTGCACGCACACACAAGCGCAAAGCCTTTCCTGCCTAATAGGCAATGGTGGAGAGATAGACAACTCCCATCTTTCTCCTGTCTCTGTGATTTCTTTTATTTCCTCTAGCTCCCAATTTATTTTGTGTTTATCAGCTGGTTGTAGGAATAAACGGAGTGGGGGCCACATAAGGAAATTGCAGCATTATGGTGCTTGAAGTCTAGAGAATATTAAACCAAGGGAGACACAACTGGACACAATAGGGTTCATGTGAGAACTATACATGAGAACTGAGCACGTCCTTATGTCAAATAACAATGCCTAGTGGTCAGGAACCGGTTTTAGTAAACACTAGCCAAGTTTACATCCAAATGAAGCACAGTTTGTGTTTTTACAGAATTTCAGATAATGGGAATTAATGTGTATTTCCATCCACTGCTGCACTATTCGGCCTTAGGCTCATTGGGTTAAAGTCCTGGCAAAGTCAACTTTGATATTTGTTTTTACACATTGTACATTTTGGAAAATAATTGGTGAAGAAAACAGAAAAACTGACCATGTTACTGAATTGTGGAGCTTTTTCTAATCTGTTGTGTTTAGGATTAGAGTCCATCGCACAGCACTGAGATATTTCAAGGTCAAATGCAGTGACTGAATGACCAACATGAATAAATAAGTAAGCAATTAAATAGTAGTTCATTATCAATGAATGAAGCTTTTTGTTAAGCTTAGTAGATGAAGGAATTAATCTTCACGAAATACCATGTCCAACTAGCACAGACCTCCACCAGGGCCAATCCCAGTCCCTCTCTCTCCATGTCAACCAAAGTGAAAAGTCATTTGTGTATCTCCCATGTTATTTGTGTCCGCTCCTGTAACGTAATGGTTCATTCTGCATCCTTCCACCAGCTTTCATGGAAATCCGGCCGGTATGTTTTCTGTAAACCTGCCGACAAACAAACAAATCGAACCGAAACATCGCCTCCTCGGTGGAGGTGATGAGAGTGACGAGTGTGCAATGACTGAAGTCAAAATAACTGTTTTAGTCATCAAGTACGGTGTTAATTGAAAGCTGCCTCGACATAATGATGCAACACATTCTCATTTCAAATGAATGAGTTACTCCTCCAGGATATGGGCCTTTATAGACCAATTCTGTACCACGGCCATTTACAGAGCGCATTGAACATCGTTAAATGCAGAAAACAATCAACTCATCACACAGCAGATGAACAGACCAAGTGCATCACAGGTGGGTGGATCCGAGTAGTTTGGACTTTAATTTGCATGTAAACTGTAACAGAGTGCTTTGAGACCTTGCAACAACTCTTTTAGTCACACACTCATCTTTTACCAAACATGGGCTCAAAAGATTTATTCTAACTACTTCACTAAATCCCGTCCAGCCCTAATCTAGGTTATTTGGCTGTGGAGGATACTGTATGCTGCAAGCCTTCACAGTAGCAGTGGCACAAAGCCGGAACACACACACACACACATTCAGGAGGGCGTGTGCACATCCACACATCAACACACACCACTCGCTGACACCCCGGCGTCTGTTGGCATTTGTGCCTGTGTGCTGGGCTGTCACTTGCTGTGTGAAATAATGCATAGGCTCCCAAGCAGGGCCACTCCCCCCCCTCGCTCCCCTGAGGGGCCTGAGAGCCAGGGCCAGCTTTGTCACACCAAGAGTCCCTCCTCAGACCGGGACACAGGGACCAGTTCATGGAAGCCACTGGGTCTCCCAACCCCATCTCCATAACGCAGTGGAGTAAGGTAGAGAGGGAAGAACAGGAATGGAGGGAGTAAGAGAGGTGGTTAAAGCACACACCAAAACAGCAATCTGTCAACACATTTGTGCTGACGGGGCAGGAACGACATTGACGCCTGACAGCACCATGTGATGAAAATAACAACCACCATGCATAATGCAGGACACTCTCCTTCCACTGAACGAAGCACTCTGGACTCCCTAGGACATCCATGTCCCTCCTAAAAAGCCAGCCACCATTGGGGGCTTGGCAGTTTGAACGTCTCCCCTCTGTGACAACGATCGTGCAGCGACCGTTGGGAGAAGGGCTGGTAATTATGCGGTGGGCGGTGGCGATAGCGATATCCTGCCCGATGCCTCAGAAGTGAGTTGTTTTCACTTGATCTGCCCAGCGGGTCCCAAGGGTGGCAGGAATGACCCCGTAATGTTGTTCAACTGTTTAACAAACAAATCAGCAGAGAGGAAAGACAGGAGGCCATGTCAGCCACAAAGTATGCGCTTTATGTTGGCCGATTATGCTCATTATATACAGTGAAATATATAAGTAGTTCTGACCCGAGCACCATGTGTTTATTGTCGACTGTACCTCATAGTGAGTGTTGCATCAAGATCCTTCTCCAATCACGTCCTGTAAAAGGAGACGGTGGATTTCAAGGCGTCATTGATAAAATATGCTGCATAGGTCGTCTTTGCAAGCAGCTTATGAAGAACCGTATTTAAGTTTGTTTTCAGGCAAGCGACTTCTGGTGCCCATAGTAATTATGATGCGAGCCAAAAAGGGAAATCGGGTGACATAGTTTAAACAAACAGGACTTTCACCTGGGAGACTGCTATTCGTGTCACATGTGGAACCAAAAGTCCACACGTTGTTTTAAGTTATGTGCATAACTACGTTAGTAGTATACGCTGGTTTTCAGACATTAAGTACACACTGGTCTGTCCTCATCTCCAACCGCAGTCACTGTGAGCCGAAGAGCAAGACAGGCTTCGTCATAGTGCTGAACCAATGTCAAGTTTCTTACACTCGAAGCTTTGACTGAGGTTTTCTAATGAAGCTTTGAATGTGTTGTCATATTCTATGATGTTATCACCCTAAGACAATGGAGAAAATATAATATTGTGTTATTGTGGTTACATAATGTAATTCATGGTGTTATTAGATTGCTGTTAAGCTACAGGTGTGCAGTGAAAATGTTTTGAAAAGGCTTAACAACAAGAGGTATAGATTGAACCGGAATGATTTGTTTTGTCAGTTTGTAGTTGTTCAGTCACAGAGACTCACTGTGTGTGTCTATGTGTTTGAGACAGAGAGGGAAGGCAACGTTTCTGTCAGTTAATTATAAGAATAATTTGATTGTAAACGTTATGAATGAAGCTTCGAACTATTCGGTACATCCCTCCCAACTTAGTCATATTTCCATTTGATTACAAATCTGTCCATTCTGTAAACCTACAGTCCGTCTGAATGAACGCCATTAATGCTGGGACAGACAATGTACTGTTCCGCCGTGAAAAAGTGTGCGACGTCAATGAATCATTTGTTTTTCCACCTGTTCGCTCCACACACTTGACTACAGATGTGATCACTTCCTCGTGTCCTTATTGGCCTTGAAAACAAAAAGTTCAGCTGAAGCTACACTGACCAATAATTATCTACATATACATGACATGGGGGAAAAAATAGATCTTTTAAAATGTTCCATATTGCTAATTTGTTACATCTAATTTGTGTTACTGTTAGCTTGTCAGGGCCTTAGCTTTGTAAGATGTGTTGCTAACAGGTCAGGTGGGCTTAGGTTCATTGAATGGGATTTAAGATGAACAAAAAATCATTACTGGATACATGAGAATGGAATCATTTCTATGGCTCAACGTAGAGAGAAATAATCAAATGAAAGCTTGTGGTCAGAAGAGCACCTCCATCACATCATCAGCTGACATACTCTGTGTTTCCTAACGTACTGTAAGTGTTCAGAGCCCAGAGGGAACCGAACAAAGAGCTGATCTGAGTGGTTTGTCGCTTTCATAATTTTTTTTCGTCAGTTCCCATCCTACCGAAGAAGATGAAAAATGGATTAGAAGAGCAGCAAACAAACACAAGCATTCGTCCAGCATTGAATAAGTTGGGCTGGCATGGTCTTAAGAAAACAACTACCCACAGAGCCCCCGTGGTGGAGTGTGTGTGGCGTGGTGCATGTGGATATGAGAGGATGTCTGCAGCCTGTTAGCGAGGCCTGCCAAGCGCTGGGGCTGGAAAAGGAACGCAGCGGGTCCTGGAGGAGGGACTGTAATTGAAACGGACACGAGGCGGCCGCCACTCCAGGGGCTGACAGGGACTCGGCTATAGCCAAGGTGCTACTGTAGGCTGGAGATGAGCTCTTATGTAAGCAACTTCATCCTGTCCTCTATAATACCCCCCTCCCCCTTCTACGCACACAAACACTTACACATACCTTTTAATAAGTCATAACGCAGATGTTTTGCTCTCCTCTACACCCCATCTACCCTCATTCACAGAGGTGCACGGTCAGCTGGCCGTCTTTTCCTCCTCCGCCACCAATACAACTTCTCCAGTGGTGTGTGTGTGTGTGTGTGTGTGTGTGTGTTTCCTGCGCAACCCATTCAGGTATGAGTTGTGCGCCTGCGTGTGTGGTATGTCAACACTGATCACAGCCTGAATGGAGGACTCACTGGAGCGTTTCTACCGTCATGGGTGCCTGACCTACCTGCTCCGATCGGGTTTCATCGGCGCTGGACTACTCACAGGACATCAGTACATCAGTACTACTCACAGGACATCAGTACTACTCACAGGACATCAGTACTACTCACAGGACATCAGTACATCAGTACTACTCACAGGACATCAGTACATCAGTACTACTCACAGGACATCAGTACTACTCACAGGACATCAGTACTGCTCACAGGACATCAGTACTACTCACAGGACATCAGTACTACTCACAGGACATCAGTACTACTCACAGGACATCAGTACTGCTCACAGGACATCAGTACTACTCACAGGACATCAGTACTACTCACAGGACATCAGTTGTTAATTGAAGCAACTGATTGTGCTCCCAATTATTGCCAATGCATTTCAGGTGTGAGTGTGTCATGTGACTGTCTATTTAAGCTGATGCACCTGCGCAGAATAAAATACGTGTTTTCTCAGAACTTGACCCAGTGGCTGCAGATTGTTTGTTCTCCCAGGTTTAAATGTGTTGAGTCGATATATCTCTAGTCAAGCTCTGCAGAACAGGTTATGGGCCCAGATGCGTTAGACGTTTGTGCAAAGAGATATCCGGCGTGAGTAGCCACTGAGAGACATTTGCTTGTGTGCGTATCTCACGGATTGGAGTGCCAGCACCATGAGCGGACATACGAGTTCACGTTGGTCTCGTCTTGTTTTTAATGGGGACGAAAAGAACTATGAACTGTGGGAGACAAAGTTTTTGGGACATCTGCGGTTGCAGAAACTGAAGGACACCATTTTGAATCAGCCCGCCGATGGCGCAGAAGAAAACGCACTGGCTGAGGATGCGGCGAAGAACGCGGAAGCGTACGCGGAACTGATCCAATTCCTTGATGACAAAAGTTTGTCTCTGGTCATGCGAGAGGCAGCGGATGACGGGCGTGGAGCGCTCAGGATTTTGCGTGACTATTATGCAGGCAAGGGTAAGCCCCGCATTGTATGCCTGTATACAGAACTGACTTCTTTGCAAAAGATGAGTAGTGAGAGTGTGACTGACTATGTCATACGTGCTGAGATTTCGATCACAGCGCTGCGTAATGCTGGAGAGGTTTTAAGCGATGGACTATTGGTTGCAATGATTTTGAAGGGGCTGCCAGACTCATTTAAGCCTTTTTCCATTTTTATCACTCAAAGTTATGAGACTCTCTCTTTTGCGGAGTTCAAGACTAAGTTGCGCAGTTATGAGAGCACTGAAGGTATGCGCACAGCTGCGGCCGACGACAATGTCATGAGGGCCCAGGCGCATCCAAGGAGGGCTGCCCCAGCAGGCGCAGGTGCACGCAGCACCGAGAGCGGGGACATTGTGTGTTTCCGTTGTGGCCAGAGAGGTCACAAGGTAAGAGACTGTCAGCGTGGTCAACAGTGGTACGGCCAGGGCGAGAGTACCGGACGGCGAGGAGGATGGCGACAGTGGCAGCGGGACAACGCGCGTGGAGTGTCCGAGGAGATGGATGACAACACCTTCGTGTTCAAGCTGGTGACCAGCGAGCCAGGAAGCGGTGTCACCAGAAAGGGCTTGATGGTGGACACCGGTGCGACGGCGCATATCATCACTGACCTGGCGAAGTTCAAGAACTTCGATGACCGATTCCAGTCCGAGACGCACTGCGTGGAGCTGGCCGATGGCACAAGCTGCACGGGGGTCGCGGAGCGCAGAGGAGACGCCGAGGTGTGTCTGATCGACAGCAGGGGGCGGCACCTCAGTACCACACTGAAGCAGGCGCTGTACATCCCCTCGTATCCCCAAGACATCTTCTCCGTGAGAGCTGCAACTTATCGTGGGGCAACGGTGATCTTCAAGGAAGGAGAAAACGTCTTGCAGTATAGAGACGGTACGCGCTTCCTCATTTATGAGCATAACAGACTGTTCTATTTGCCTACTGTGTCAGTAAACAATGACTGTGATGATCAATGTATGAGCTGTCATGATATTCAGACGTGGCACGAGATTTTGGGGCACTGTAATTTTGATGATGTCATGAAGTTAGAGAATGTTGTGGATGGAATGTCAATCAGGGGTAAAGCGTCCAAATCCATGATATGTGAAGTGTGTACTCAGGGCAAGTTCACTCAGAGCAGAAACAGGAAGCCTGATGTGAGGGCCAAATCAGCCTTAGAGCTGGTTCACACTGACTTGTCAGGCCCCATTGACCCAGAGTCCAAGGAAGGGTATAGGTATGCACTTTCCTTTACTGACGACTATTCAAGTGCAGTGTTTGTGTACTATCTAAAGTACAAGAGGGACACTGTAGAAGCCACAGAGAGGTTTCTAGCCGACACAGCCCCATATGGGAAAGTGAAGTGTATCAGGTCTGACAATGGTACAGAGTTCACAGGGCAGGGTTACCAAGCTCTGCTGCGTAGGAATAGAATCAGACATGAAAGATCAGCACCATACTCACCACACCAGAATGGCACTGCTGAGCGTAACTGGAGAACCCTTTTTGACATGGCGAGATGTATGCTCTTGGAGAGCCAGTTAGCCAAGGAGCTATGGCCGTATGCGGTCCAGACAGCAGCAGTGGTGAGGAATAGATGTTTCAACAACCGCACCAGAGAGACACCTTACTTTATGCTGACAGGAAGGAGACCTAATGTCTCCAGGATGCAGAAGTTTGGTACTGTATGTTACGCCTACAGGCAGGACAGGAAGAAGCTAGAGTCAAGGTCTGACAAGGGCATCTTCGTTGGTTATGACAAGAACAGTCCAGCCTATATGGTCTACTACCCTGACAGCAGGAAGGTGATGAAGCACCGACTGGTGAGGTTCATGTCCTGTGTTGAGGGACAGCAGACTGATGACATGTCCGACGATGACACTGGTGTGCAGTCTAACGCAACCAGACCTGACCCTGACAAACCCGAGCAGAACGACATCCCAGAAGCTAGGCCAGGTCCAAGCCAGATAGGCCTACAGACAGGTGGAGTCAAGCCCGAATCCCAGTCTCCACGGAGATACCCTGCTAGAGAGAGGAGGAGGCCAGACTTCTATGGGATAGAGAGTGATCAGGCTCAGATCAACATTGATTATTGCTACAGGATGGTTTGTAATGTACCGCAGACGTTCAGAGATGCTGTGTCTTCATCCAACTCAAGTAAGTGGATAGATGCAATGGATGAGGAGATGAAGGCACTGAGGGATAACAACACATTTACTCTGACCACCTTACCTGAGGGCAAGAAAGCAGTGGGGGGTAGATGGGTGTATACTCTCAAAACCAATGTTGATGGATCTGACAAGTACAAGGCCCGCTATGTAGCCAAGGGATACAGTCAACGGATGGGTGTAGATTATGGAGAAACGTTTTCTCCTACTGCCGACCTGACTAGTGTGAGAGTGTTGATGCAGAAAGCTGCCCAGGAGGATCTGATCCTGCATCAGATGGATGTTAAAACCGCCTACTTACATGCACCAATTGATTGTGAGATTTACATGGAACAGCCAGAGGGTTATGATGTAAAATCTCAGACAAATGGGAAGATGGTGTGTAGACTAAAGAAGTCACTATATGGGCTTAAACAATCAGGTAGAAACTGGAACATAATGTTGCATGACTATCTATGTGAAAATATGTTTGTACAGAATCCAGCCGATCACTGTGTTTATGAGAGAGAAACGGAACATGACAAGGTGATCCTACTGATCTGGGTTGATGACCTGGTTATTGCAGCCAGTGATGAGAGTGCTTTAAAAGCAGTAAAAAAGATGCTTGCTGTGAAGTTCCAGATGAAAGATTTGGGCAGACTGAAGAATTTTCTTGGTATCACTTTTGATCAGTGTAATGGATGTGTGACCATGTCACAGCAGAGCTATGTTGACAAGCTGCTTGACAGGTTTAATATGCAGGATTGTAAGCCCAGGTCAACACCTTGTGAACCAGAGCTGCATTACACTGATGAGAAGCTAGGTGACCCCAGAAAATACAGAGAGGCAGTGGGTAGCCTAATCTACCTAACCTCATGCACCAGACCTGATCTGAGCTTTGTTGTAAGCAGACTGTCACAGCATTTCAGTGAGCCGACAGAAGAGCAGTGGACAACTGTTAAGCATGTACTGAAATATTTGAAGGGCACAAATGACAAAATGTTGTGTTACAGAAAATGTGATGAGCTGAGGTTGTTTGCTTACAGTGATGCAGATTGGGCAGGTGATGCAACTGACAGACGCAGTACAACTGGTTATTGTGTTAGTCTGAGTGAGAATGGTCCTCTGATTTCCTGGAAGACCAAAAAGCAGCCAACGGTAGCACTGTCAACTTGTGAGGCAGAGTATATGGCGTTGGCCGCAACCACACAAGAGTGTCTTTACTTATCTCAACTGCTTGAACATCTTGATGACTGTCTGTATGATGTACCTAAGATTTTTGGAGATAACCAAGGTACAATTGCATTAGCCAAGAATCCAGTGAGCAGACAGCGATGTAAGCACATTGATATAAAATACCATTTTGTGAGATCAACTGTTAATGACTGTAAAGTATGTTTGGAGTATTGCCCAACAGACCGGATGGTAGCTGACCTGATGACAAAACCAGCTACTAAAGCAAAGCTACTTACTTTTTCCATGTTCTTGTTTGGGGCATAGCCAGTTAAGTGCAGTTAAGTGCAGTTGGTTTCCATGTTTTTCCCCTTGTATGATTTATGGTTGTCAATAATGTGTGATCAAGTGGGGGTGTTAATTGAAGCAACTGATTGTGCTCCCAATTATTGCCAATGCATTTCAGGTGTGAGTGTGTCATGTGACTGTCTATTTAAGCTGATGCACCTGCGCAGAATAAAATACGTGTTTTCTCAGAACTTGACCCAGTGGCTGCAGATTGTTTGTTCTCCCAGGTTTAAATGTGTTGAGTCGATATATCTCTAGTCAAGCTCTGCAGAACATCAGTACTACTCACAGGACATCAGTACTACTCACAGGACATCAGTACTGCTCACAGGACATCAGTACTACTCACAGGACATCAGTACTACTCACAGGACATCAGTACTGCTCACAGGACATCAGTACTACTCACAGGACATCAGTACTACTCACAGGACATCAGTACTACTCACAGGACATCAGTACTGCTCACAGGACATCAGTACTACTCACAGGACATCAGTACTACTCACAGGACATCAGTACTGCTCACATGACATCAGTACTGCTCACATGACATCAGTACTACTCACAGGACATCAGTACTACTCACAGGACATCAGTACTACTCACAGGACATCAGTACTGCTCACAGGACATCAGTACTGCTCACAGGACATCAGTACTACTCACAGGACATCAGTACTACTCACAGGACATCAGTACTGCTCACAGGACATCAGTACTACTCACAGGACATCAGTACTGCTCACATGATATCAGTACTGCTCACATGACATCAGTACTGCTCACATGACATCAGTACTGCTCACATGACATCAGTACTGCTCACATGACATCAGTACTGCTCACAGGACATCAGTACTACTCACAGGACATCAGTACTACTCACAGGACATCAGTACTACTCACAGGACATCAGTACTGCTCACAGGACATCAGTACTGCTCACAGGACATCAGTACTACTCACATGACATCAGTACTGCTCACATGACATCAGTACTACTCACAGGACATCAGTACTACTCACAGGACATCAGTACTGCTCACAGGACATCAGTACTGCTCACAGGACATCAGTACTGCTCACAGGACATCAGTACTGCTCACAGGACATCAGTACTGCTCACAGGACATCAGTACTGCTCACAGGACATCAGTACTACTCACAGGACATCAGTACTACTCACAGGACATCAGTACTGCTCACATGACATCAGTACTGCTCACAGGACATCAGTACTACTCACATGACTTCAGAATCACATACGCATCGTAATCCAGAGGGCTGCAAACTAACAAATATATTTATGATTGATTCATATGCTTAAAGTTGAATCATTTGGTCCAAAAACAGTCAGAAAACTGTGACTCATGCCAAACACGTGTTGGAGCACAACGGGACATTTTTACAATTAATCAATTATCAAATGAATGGAATATTGTTGCCGCTCTAATTCTGTCGATGTGAGTCAGTGAGGAAACTGGAGCCTGAAAGTGTATGAAGGGAAGATTTCAATGGAATGAAATGAAATATAGATTATAGCTGCCGCGCAGCAGTGAGTCGGGCCGGGCTTCTCGAGGAGGAAGAAGCAGAATTATCATGAAACTAGAAGTCGCATGTCTCTAACTCACACAGCACACCTGAGCAGGCATTAGCATGTTTACTCTGCATCAGCCCGAGATCGAACTCACAACCTTCAACACAGAGGGCATGGCGGGTCCTGTTGGACTATCTGCTAAAAGCCACAGATGGCTTCACACTAGGACTTCACAAACCCTCACCATCACGAGGTGTCAAACTGGTGTCAACAAGACAAACAACTCTGAGATGTTCTGTACTTCATCAAGACAACAAAGATGTTTATAATCTCTTTTTTACAAAGACTGAATGCTCCATAAGTGAGAAACGGAATGTTTTTAAAAGGCTTAACAACAACAACACGTAGGGATTGGGTCAGAACATTTTGGTGTTTGTCAGTTTGTAGTTTTTCGGTTACAGAGACGTATCGTTGGCTGCATCGCTGTGGACGGCTGTCTGAAGACGCAGCACGTTTGGTGTCAACTGACCAAAAAGTGTGAGGAGAGAAAGGTTGAATTCATTCAGCAGTGTGATGGACTTCACATCGAAGCACGTCAACATTTCTGCTGATTTGGGCCTACATGTTGGCGGAAGTTGCAAAATGCTAGCAGGCTAAGGATGAGTGTCTCAAGCTAACATACTATCGGATAATCACTGAGAACTATTCACCATTATTACACAGGGGGGGGGGGAGATGTGTAGAGCCAGCACACTTTCAGATCTAACTCCATGAATTAAGGACTTACTTTGACCAAATTCTTGGAACAGACACACACACACACACTCACACACACTGTACAAAAAAAAAACTGAACGTGCCACACAAGAATACTACCAAAATAAAAAAATATAATATATAATACATAGAAATATATATATTTTTATGAATGAAATATTATTTTGGAAATCATTTCCCATGCTATAGCACACACGACTAATTTGTCATGAATATTCTAAGTTTTTAACTTCAGGCGGCTGCTGTAGCATCACCATCAGGACTATTAGCCCACAAAGACAGTGAGGGAAGTTTGTATGTTTCAACAGACAAACCATGTCACCTCATTACAACACACACACACACACACACACACACACACACACGCTGCAGTCTGGTCACTTTGGCTTTGTCCGCCTCTCAGATTAAAGCTACCGAGCTAATTTACTGCTATGTCGCAATTCCTACATAATCCGGCTCTAATCCTCGCCAACTCGATTAAACAGCCAAATCTGCAGCTCAGTATCTGGCTCTATCTGCCGCACTCCTCATTTGTGTCCGCTCTCCTCCACTTTCTCCCCGCCCTCCCTTTCTCTCCCTTTCCATGGCCTCTTGACTCTCTCAACCACATCATCTTTTCGTCCTCTCTTTCTGTCTCAGCCTCCCCCAGACACTTCTGTTGCATCAGATAAAACCTGATCTGAACTGAACCACTAGTTCACCTTCAGAGGGGCTTCAGTTTGGCAAACTAGGTCCAAAACTCTTGATGAGCTCGCGCTCTGTCTACGCTCATAGTTATGTCTCTCTTTGGTCCACTAAGTCGGTCCAAAAGTGGTCCTTCACAAAGTCCTACTTCAATGGAAGTTGTTGAGCAGAGAGGGAGAAGTAGATTTTCAATACCTTGGAGTTAAAAAAAATCGTTTAAGAAAAATCCTACTGCATAGGTTTTGGAGCTTAGACTCTCAATGAGTTTAGTGAGTCATGTCAATAGATATATGTAAAGTCTAGAAAGACGCGGCTCCCCATCAGTTTGGTAAAAGCAACAAACCTGAGTGGTGGCGTGTTCGTACTGGTGTACTAAGACCTCTTTGTGCCACTAGTGTACAAATACAAACGTGTGTCCCTGTTCACACCTTCAGTGTCTTGATGAGACCGTCCTCCACAGAAGAACGGTAAGCAAGGGCCTCAAAACAACGCGTTCAGTGAGGTGACAAGCAGCAGGAGTTATGACTCTTGTATGTCAGGAGCAGCGGAGGAAGTCAGGTGGTGTTTTTATAGAGTGATAAAGTAAGAACGAGGTTGGGGTGGATGGATCGGTCCGTTTTTTGACCATGACCATGAGCGCTCTGTACCCTTAACCACTACACGTGGTCATTATTGTAGCATCACGATGAAGGTCCACTACCCTTAACGGAGTTCATATTCTCACCCAAACCAAGCCAGTTGTTTATGTGCCTGATACATAGCCTTGTGACATCATACATCAGATGCATTTTTCAACAGTGAAAAATGATGTTGTCCTGCTGATAATGTAGTCAAAAAGCAGAGGATGTACTTCCTGCGCCGGCTCAAGGAGTTCAACCTGCCTCGGGATCCGCTGCAGACCGCAATAATCCAGTCTGTCCTCTGCACATCCATCACCATGTGGTTTAGACCAGACACCAGAGAGGGCAAAAACAGGCTGCAATGTATGGAAGTATACAATATATATTGTATAGAAGTCTATGAGAAAATAACTCTACTTCTCTCTTGATTTATTACCTCAGTAAACATTGTAAACATGAGTTTATGTCTCAATCTCTAGTTTCAAGTCTTCTTCAATACAGCATGATGTTCATTTAGTACATTATGGTCCATTTAGAGTCACACAGACCATAAAGCAGGGGATGCTTTAGGGCAGGGCTACACGGTGATTGACAGGTAGCTACCCTTTTACAGTGTCTTTTTAAATGTATACAGTTTAAAATGACCAGGCAGTACAGATTGTTTAGCCATCTTGGCTAATTTAAACTCCACGGGCAGGTGTAATGACCGCTATAATAGATACATGATATACATTAAAACAGGAACTTAGCTCCACCCTCTGGTGTAACTTCTGCTTTGATCACCAGACCAAACCGCTCACAGCATCGTCAAGCAGGAGGTCAGAGGTCGTCAAAGAGGAGTCAGGAAGATCAAGGACATTCACATCCAATGTTAAACATCATCTCCGCCCATCATACTCAGGTCACATCGCATGGACTAAATCATCTCATGACATGATTATTTGAGACTTTGATTGTGAGACTTTTAGTGAGGATCTGACCTTGAGCTCTGGTGAAGAATCTCCTTTTCCAAATGTGCAACTTGAAGAAATATATGCATGAACTATTGCAGCTCTAGGGTACAGGTGAAATGATGTCAGAGGTGCAGCACTGAACATTAAAATGAGTCATGCTCCACCTGCAAGTCCATGAGCTGGATCAAGACCCGCTCACTGTGTTTCACCTGCTCTCTGAACTATTTAATACTCAAAGCTATAGCTTTATCGTGGAAGAAGACTATCTTACACTACACTGCCATGCTTTCTGTTCTCTGTGGGTTTATGATTTATTGAGAAGCATTGGGTGTCACGCACCACCTCAGTGTGCGTAACCTTGGGCTGACATCACCCCACTACGAGTTAACCGGGACAGATCACTCCACCATCATATGTTTTATGTCCTATAACCTGTCCTAAATACATTTTCACTTTGCTAAACCACACTAATTTGCAACAGTTGCAGAAATAGTTTGTGATTTTAATTCAATGGATACTGTAAAGGCACGTTCACATCAAATCAACAGCTCTCATTCACTTCCATTCTGTGCGTGCAAATAGGCGAGAAAACATCCGCTTATGGGGGCGAAGCAAATTTGCATATTGGCATTCGCTTGGAGTTCAACTCATCACATTTCAAATATCGCCTCGTCAATCACACTACAGACTTTGCAATAATCTTTTGTGAACACAAACTGATTTCAAGCTGATTTATTTTATGCAACATCCTTGTCTTCTCTCTCCTAAAGCTGAATATGTATTCATTTTTCAGAATCTTGTACTTCAGAAAACAGACTTCAGAAAACACCGAAGGCCCCTTTGAGAATGTTACTCTGAAAACTCCCTCCTCACTAAGGGTTAATGTCAGAAGCCATGTTGAAATGAATCACACTCATCCGTCTGGACGTGCAGACACACATTTGCACTATCAGCTATTTACATAACCCATTCATCAAACACTGAAGGGAAGATAAATGAACCATCCATTAGTGATAACAATCAAAGATTCAAATTCTGTGTGTGTGTGAGTGTGTAAGTGTGTGTGTGTGCGTGTGTGTGTGTGTGTGTGTGAGTGTGTAAGTGTGTGTGTGTGTGTGTGTGTGTGTGTGTGTGTGTGTGTGTGTGTGTGTGTGTGAGTGTGTAAGTGTGTGTGTGCATCTATGTGAGTGTGTGCGTGCACTTGGGGTGTGTCTCCGGTCATGCTCCTTGTACCAGGAATTGGTTGCGTAACTCCTCTTCTAAACTTTGATGGAGACAACAAAAAGTTTGATGAAGGACAACGGTCAAATCGCCATCTGTCTTCATCAAAGCAGCGGACATTCCTCCCTCACTTTGCTTCTCAGCGTCGTCTCTTTGAGGAGCTGCACGTAGTCTCACTGCCAGGGTGTCTTTATACCGACGCACAAGGCAGCCTTTAGCCTTTGTCCGAGACATGACGTTGCATCCGTATTTTATAATCTTATTATAATTTGAACCCAAACCATGATTTGAATGAACCATTTTGTTTCCTGAACCTAACCACCAATGAACCGTCTACATCGAGATACTTCACAGAAGGATTCTGTCCAAGTGGCAAAATATGACGAGTCGGGATGAGGTCACGATGCCACAGTTGAGGTCAATGCACTCCAAATGAAATATATACAAACTGAGGCTGCAGTTGAGAAAAACGAATCTCTTTATTGATGGCGTATAACCCTTTAATGGCTAAATTAAACAACATTTACTGAAGTAATTCATGTCCACTTTTGCCAAAAAAGAAGGTCCACGCATGTTCATCCACTTCTGTATTCTGTAGTAGTGAGTTTCATATTAAAATGACGTGGATGGGTTTGAGACCAGGTTGTGGATGACATCGTACTCAGCTCCACAACTTCCCCTAATGGACCACAGCACTGACTGCTCGTCAGCCAAGCCTCGTGTAGCCTTGATGACTCACATGTTAAAGACCTTAAAGCTGACACTTGACTGACTTTCAGGGTCAGAGATGTGGCCGTGCTGCTGCCTTTGTAACGGCTCCTTGGTTACTTCAAGTGGATGTTCATCTTGTTTTGTCTACGGACACGTTAGCAGTGATTGACATGGAGAGAAATATACGGTATATAATGACGAGACGCGCACGGTTCTATCAGGTGGCTTGTAATGACCAAGGATCTGCTGCAGCCAGCGAATCATGAGTAGCTGAAGAAAGTGAGTAAAAGGGGGAGAGGGGGGGGCTGTGGTTGTCACTTGACAGCTTGGGCCTATTTTTAACATGGGGAGGAGGTAAAAGACAGATGAGCGACAGGTTTTGGGAAGTTCTGATCGTTTCTCCAGCGCCTCGCTGTGTGATGTCTTGCTCGCTGACAGGTAGTGTTGGGGGGGGGGGGGGGGGGGGTACAGAAACTAGTATTCCTCTGTGGGTTCCGCGTGCATGCCAAGGCCGTTACTGTAATAAACGGAAACTGTAGTTATTTTCTGATGATTCGTGATAGCGGAGGAGGACACTCGAGAGAGAGAGAGAGAGAGAGAGAGAGAGAGAGAGAGAGAGAGAGAGAGAGAGAGAGAGAGAGAGAGAGAGAGAGAGAGAGAGATATTACAGATGAGTGCCGTGGATACGGTGTGGGGGTGAGGGAGGGAGAATGAAGTCTCCAAGAGGGACACGAAACATGTTGCATCTAAATGAGGATTTTCATTTCATACGACAGTGTGATGAAGACATTTAATAAGGCCTTGAGCATGTATGTACAGTATATATGAGTATGTGAGAGAGACCACGAATAACGGTGCTACATCCTTTTCCCCTTGAATCTTTCACTGAGTCACATCTATAGGCATTCACGTAGCTTGGGAATACAGAAATAGAGCGCCAGGTCAATTTCCTACCTAATGTAGATTGCCCTCCAGCCCATCATGCATATATCCACATAAACAATATCTGCACAAAAAAGTGAGCACTTATGCCTAATTACTCTTAATGTCTGGGGTTAATGGGCTCTCACGGACGGCTGGCCTCAGGAAATCAGTGAGCGTAATGACCAGTCACTAATGAACGCTCAAAACATCGATGGTGAGCCTCAACCGAAAGGGTTTCTGTCTGTAGGGGCTTTCTAAAAAAAAAAAAAAGGTTTGTCAGTGTGCGACATGAGAGAAATCTGTCGCTTCATGGTTCAAGTGGCAAGCGTTTCCAAATTCCCAGTCCTGAAACAGAGTCAGCAATAAGCTAAACTGCCTCAAACCCGGACCTAATCCTTGTAGATCCTGTTTAGCATTCAGTTGAGAGACTTCCACCTCTTCAAACACATGTGCAGGGGAGCTTATGGGGGCTTTCTGTGCCTCTGCCATACTGTACTTCAGAGCCCATGTACAGTAGCGCTGCTGCATACAGATACATGTACAGAGAGATGTGCATTCAACACAGCATTCTGCCGAAGTACTAAGTATTTCCTTTGTACTTTCCTGTCTTGTTGTTACATGATGGTTTGTATGCCATTGTTCTATCAGAAAATAGAGCTTGCGTCAGACATTCCCTGCAAGGAAACTGATCTTTCCGTCGGCCACAGGTCCTTGGTGACTTTCACAATTGACAATGGTTGCATGTGAGGACAGCTGGACCAGAGTGTGTGGGGAGGGTTTCCGGCACAATACGTTCTCGCTCCCAACTCCTCGTATACGTCAGCTTGGAGTACAATGACACTCCACGTACCCCTCATGCCTCTAGATGGAGTAATTATGACGGGAGTAAAGGCAGGTGAGAAAGTCGCATATAACAGAGGAGGTTGTGGTGAATGGATGGGTCAAACAAACACAGGACTTTCACCCAGGAGACCACTGTTCGTGTTCCGAGTGTAACCTCACCGTACCTCACTTTTGTTACGCAACATACATATCCAAGCCTAACCAAGGAGTTCTGTTGCCTAAGTAAGCCTAAAAACTAAGTAAAGCTAAGTATGAAAGCTAAGTATGAAAGTATGTTTTTAAAAGAGACTCTATGTAACGAGCAATGTACGTTTCCTGTGAAAGGTTCATGTTGAAAAGACACAATCCACGTAATGAGTGGAAACGGACACGCTTCCCTGACACGTCAAAAACCTGCTGCTAGAGAGGAACCTAGAGCATCTTTTTTTGAGGCCATTGAACAAGCGTCAGTGTTCGACAAGTTGGGAGTGAGAATGTAGTGTTTCCGCAACAACATTATGGGAAATGTAACTTTATCCAGTAGCTGACAAGGAGGCCGTCCTCCCAAGAGGTAGAACAGGATCAGTTGTTTCAGCAAGGGTCCAAAACGAGGGATTATTTTAGAGCCGTGGAGGACGGATGGGCAAACAAAACATTGGGCTTAAACATGGCAGACTGCTGTTTCCAACCAACACTCAACATTGATTCCAAAGTAGTCATTTTAACACCACCAAGTCTCACTAAATATAACGAGTGAACTGCTGGCTTGTCCAGAGGAGGCGTTTTAGAGTCGTGTATCTCTTGTGTGTGTGACAGACTCGACACGCTCCCATTTGAATCAATCCAGCCGTCTACACGGGCCATGCAGCAGCTCACCCTGAACCCGCCTTAACGTGACCCAAGGTGTCTTTCACGCTTCAAGACTGTTTTCTTGTGTTACGTATGTAACTGCCGTGATTGACCTACACTCAAATACTGTGCCTGAACGCAACGTTGCTATGTTCACGACACAGACTGAGTGCACGTTGTGTTTCCAAAGCACATTTAGTTTGAGGACGTGGACGAACGACTCATTCTGTTGGTTCATTCTGAGGCGATGGGTAGACAGAGAGCACTTAATCTGATGACAGCACACATGTTTTCACTGAGGGCTGCTGTCACTTGGACTGAAAATGAAGAACGAGAAATTCAATTAGAAGTGTTGGCAGAGATCCCCCCGCATATTGGAAAAAAAGGAGCATATTAGCGGCATATTAAGACATATCCGCTCTCATGGCGGTTCACGGGAGAGGGTGCATTAGCCAAAAAAGAGCGCAGGGGAGGGAGACATTTTCAATAAATAGCAATTATATGTTGGAGCGTGGTGAAGATAGAGGAGGGAGGGGGACTGCACCTCTGAGCCATTATCGGAGATAATGACATCAACTGAGCTCTCTCCGGAGTGTAGTTATGTGTGACGGGAAAATAGATAAGAGCTTATAATTACATACACCACCCAAGGAGGAAAGGACCAGTAAAAAAATAAATGAGAAGAACGGTGGAGGAGGGATGAAGGAAGGAAGTATTAACATAGAGTACACACATACACACAGAGGTGTATACTAACACATTTGAAAGAAAACTACGACTAACAAAGCCCCCTCACTTTAACCCTCCTCGATGCCCCGACACACTGATGCTGAGGAGATGCCGGAGATGCAGCCCTCAGGAGAAATAGGATGAAGGAGAAGAGGAGGAGGAGGGCTGGACCACAAGATGAAGAGGAAAAGAAGAGGGTGAGGAGGAAGAGGAAGGGGAGGGAGAGACGTAAGGATGTTGATGAAAGACACACGGGGAAGGGAGGACGAGGGACAGCAGAGGAGGTATACTGTACCAACAAAAAGAAGAAGAAGCATTCTCACCAGATACCTCTGCCTCTCTCCATCCATAAACAGGCTCAACAAATGTTATTCATTAAATGGCTTTTGCTGCAGGGAGGGAGCAGCGGCTGCTGAGTTGACAGGAGGTCCTGCCCTCTGGACACATCACAGACACAAGCTAGTGAAGTGATGCGATTGATGGAGCGGTTTCTTTTCCTCGCTGGTGGGCATGAGACTGGAAGGATTGAGACTGATAACCCTGGCTCACACCAGTCCCTCATGAAAGGATCCTTCATTCACATCTCCAACCAGGGGAGCTGAGCTCGGAGACCATCGCTATAGTTTGTGAAGTCATCTGAAGACAGGCATCTCTTGTAGAGGTGTTTCACCCTGCACTGACTGCCATCAGCACACCTCTGATGTTAGTGGGACACAATGAGAGACGAATGGAAGCAGCGCTATGTTCTTCAATTAATAGTAGGGATGTCACAAAAAAAACAATACCTTCAGTTCCATGTTGATACTAAAATTCGGAAAAGGTGACGGTGCTTGTTTTTCTACAGTAACACAGGTACCAGGGCAGATGCGTTCAAATCTGAAAGGACACAGTGAACTCACTATCGACGCGTCCAGGTGAACCACCATAGTTTTCCTGGTAAGGCTACATTGTGAGCAACAGATGCGTGTTGAAATCAGCTTTCAATTTCAGTTTTCACAGCAATATACAATAGATATTAGCGAGGGAATAACTGTGTATGGGATTGATTATCAAGAATCATGGAATTTCACTCGTATCGACCACTAACTGTCTGAGAGAACAACACAATGGTGTATGGATGTCATTGTGTAGCAGGGGCATAATTGGGATTTTAGGGATTAATAAAAAGTCTGAGTCACGCACCACATGATCAGAGCAGACTTTAAAGATTGCTCTACCCAAAGTGACCTTTATTGAAGAATATCCTATATCATAACTGTACGGTGTAATCGGTAACACCGGTGTTGTCACGAGTTTGGTAACCGGTGGAAAAACGTTCTCAGACTGAGCAGGGTCACTACAGGTCTCTTTCTCAAGTCTGCATGCCAATACGTGTGTTTAAGTTATCTAAATGCAACAAGCCCACTGCCATTCCTTGGGGTTGATCCATGGAATTCTGGGAGATGTAGGAAATCACTAACAAGTCGAGGGAGAGTTAAGAAAAGTCAAGCTACACCTAACAAATGCTGTTTCACCGCTCCATCACAGTAACCCTTCACTGGAACACTGGACATGCTGTACTGTAGATAAGTGACATTTGGCAGTCAGAGAAGTTTCCCACAGCCACCTAAAGGAGACAAGAGGTCAACTCCTTACGTATGCCTCCTACTGTCTGTCTGACAGCCTTCACTCCTTCTGCCTCACTGAGGATACAGCTCAGACGCCCTACAGGCCTCTGCTTAATGGTGTGACTATAATGACTTTTCTCCCACATAGCTTCCCGCTGCCAGTGACACCTCGTACACAATAACTCCATGTGGCTTTCAGTGGGGCCTCCATGAATATACTTCTGCTAATGTCAAAGATATTCTCAGCACACAGGTGTCAGCGTCTATGACAAAAGGTCTCCTTGGCTCTGTGTGTGTGTGTGTGTGTGTGTGTGTGTGTGCGTGTGTGTGTGTGTGTGCAGAGACACTGTTAGCCTGATGTGACCAGTATAAAAGGCTCTTTAACTGATGTAATAGTACCCTCACATTGCTTACACTGTTGTGATGAACGAAAGGAACATGTTTTTTTTAATGAAATATAAAATGGGGTTTAGTGAAAACTAGAGTTTGGAAATGTGTGAAAAGATGATTTGAGGAGAAGCTCTGATGGTAGCAGTGTACAAAACATAAAACTTCTAATTTTAGCCGGCGAGAGCAACGAGCGTGGACGGCAGCGGGTCACATCAGCTGTCACTAATTAAGGTCAAATGAATCCATGACATCACTACGGTCAGCTGGAACAGCTCATTTAAACACAGCTCCCTTAAAGGAGGGAAATGGGATTAAAACAATCCAGCAGCTCACCAATGGATGGAGGATTGTTGTGTGATTGTGAGCCGCCCAAACAGGATTATGTCAGTGTCCCTGAAGTCGCAAGTGCATCAGGCTCTAACCCCCGCCCCCACCCAAGTACCTCCAAGTCAGAATTATTTAACAGCTATCTTGTCTAAACCCATGCCCTCAATTCCCGTCTGTCCACAGCTTTATAAGCTTTTTTTTGTTTTTGTGAAGGACAGGTTTAGAAGTGGCGGTGGCCATTGTTGACCTCTGCTTGCAACATCTGTCGGCGGCACTGGAAGCAGGCTGCGTTTGGGCGGTGGTTTCGTCTTGGCTAACGGAGGCAGGACCGGCGTGCATCCTTCAGCAGTAGCAGGGCTCGCTTTAGTTACTGTGGTGCCCGTGGATCCGCAGAATTCTACAAACCGTGACCTTCGGAGACCCTTTCAAAACCCATTCAATAAAGGCAACAGCTGTTCGTTTCTTTAAGAGGCAGACATTTTGAAAATACCCAGCTTTTAATAAAACATGACATACATTCTTCTTCCGGTTCTCCTGAGGTTACAGACATTAGTTATGACCTGAATTCTCAACAGATTCTGTTGTGTTTTGGAAATCAAAGAGCTCAGAGACGGTTTCTGGTTGAGTGAAGATGATGTTGATGAAGAGAAGAAGATCTGACTTTACTCTGATGACATTCATGTCAGCCTGTTGTTCTAGTAGTAGAGGCTTCTGGTTTGGGTCGCCTACATAACATGTATCATTTATGTGACTCAGTGGTGTAGCATCTCGTGACGTAACGTCGTCAGTAAAGATAACTCAACTTTTGGTTTCAAACATGCAACGTATCCTCAAACAACGTTACCAATGTTACTCCTCCATTTGTGTGCGTTTTCCTACAAAGGCCAGAAACACAGTTTTCACTTGTTACATGCTTACAGTCTCTTCAAAATGAACTTCCGTTTTCACAGGAAACAACTCAGTTTAGGCAACAAAACTACTTAGTTAAGTTTAGGAAAAGAAGGTTAAAATAACTACAGCGGTGCCGTTACCGAGGTACGCGAGTTACGTTACGAAAACATCAACGTTGGCTTCTCGTCTGACATGGGGAACGAACGAACGGTCTTCTGGCTGAAAGATGGCTGTTTGTTGGACACGTCCTCCTCCACCAGCCCTGTGTGGGCTTCTGTGGTCTTAATACTTCCTCGTTCATAATTACTTGGATACATACAAAATGATTTTGTGAGGTATCTACGGCGCATTATTTTCCGTGGGTAGAGCTATGAATGCTGGATGAGAACCTGTGTTTGTTTGAAAGCCCTCCCTCCCTCCTTAGTTGACTCTTTGTCTCTGCCCTGGACGTTTAATAACGATGCCGATTATTGCAAATTCTGACCATCATATACAGAAGTCAGCAGTTACTGTACCAACAAGTCAGTCACCTAGTATTAGTTATTGTAAGTGGTTACTGTTATGTTACAGCAAAAGAGGTTTCTGACATCAGCAGTGCGATGTGAGGCTGAGAGTGGAGGGAAAAGTGACCAGACTGGCCTGAAGAAGCAGCTGATCAGCCCTGTGTGGCTCTCTTGACTGTAAATAGTAGTTAGCAGCGTGCTGTGACTGCTGGCAGCGTCACCGGCAAACCTTAAACTAAGCGCTGGGTGTGGGGCTGACACCGCAGTCTTCTTTTGTGTGTGCAACACAGCAGCATATGCCATCATTATGACTTGAAGCAAACCCTACAGAAATCATAATAATATCTCTATAAATATACTATAACGCTTGTATTTATTTATAGAATGAACGTAAAGCCTTGCTGAGAAACTATTATTGTACAAGCACAAATCAGCTGGGAATAACTCTGTTTATGTAGCCCATACGCAAAACAGTATACAAAACCATGTTCTACTGTCCACCAGAAGTTTCTATCAACTTTCAGGCGTTAATCACTTTAACACCCATATACAGCCACCATATGTGTGCAGGCTGTAGGATTCTTCTTTTCCAGAGTGGCGGATGGGGAGGAGAAGATAGAGAGACAGAGGGAGGAGGAAGAGAAAGATGACGTGCCAAAGTATGTGTGCCTGTGCCTTTAAGAGTCCCCAGGCCTGGGGACGAATGTTGGGAAAGTCGCCCAGTGCCTTTCTCATGACCCCTGAGAGGAGGCCTTCTTCCTTCTGCGTCCACGGATGGAGATGGGACATCAGAGGAAGCCCAGGAGAGATAACTCACTAATTCCTATTTTCATTTCAATTTACAAGTGCCAAGCACACATCAACACATCTCCAGGCAACAAGCTACGAGTTACTCTTTCTCACATTTGAATATGAATGTTTGTGTATACTTAAAAATAGTCGTAACTCAGTGAATGTGGGACAGGAGTTGCGACTAATGATAAGCCTGCACATGGTCTTCAGAGGTCAACACAGCCTTAAAAACATGCAGCTAATACTGCACTGCTCCACATTCTTTAATCACAGCATTAATCCAGTGAATATGACTTTCATTAAAGTAATATAATTAGGTTAATGACCCCAGGCCTAATACATTTAGAATCAAACTAGGACAACCACAGAGACGCAAAACAACTACAAAGAGTTATAAAATGACTACAAAGAAACACAAAAAGACTACAAAGAGATGCAAAATGCCAGAAACGAGACAGCCATGGCATCATTTTGTGTCTTTCTGTTGGTTAGCCCTACAAGAGCCGCGTACTTGGACACTTGGAGATGTGTGGCAATAGAAGAGTTTATCATTATAGGCCAATAACATATTGACAAACGGGGGAGCTTTCACAGGAAATGAGGAAAAAGACTACAAAGGGAAAGATCATGGTAAGATTGTTCCTTCTCTCCCTTTACCCGCAGTGTGAGGTTGAACCTGCACTGACCTCCCTTTACCCGCAGTGTGAGGTTGAACCTGCACTGCTCTCCCTTTACCCGCAGTGTGAGGTTGAACCTGCACTGCTCTCCCTTTACCCGCAGTGTGAGGTTGAACCTGCACTGCTCTCCCTTTACCCGCAGTGTGAGGTTGAACCTGCACTGCTCTCCCTTTACCCGCAGTGTGAGGTTGAACCTGCACTGCTCTCCCTTTACCCGCAGTGAGGTTGAACCTGCACTGCTCTCCCTTTACCCGCAGTGTGAGGTTGAACCTGCACTGCTCTCCCTTTACCCAGTGTGAGGTTGAACCTGCACTGATCTCCCTTTACCCGCAGTGTGAGGTTGAACCTGCACTGCTCTCCCTTTACCCGCAGTGTGAGGTTGAACCTGCACTGCTCTCCCTTTACCCGCAGTGAGGTTGAACCTGCACTGATCTCCCTTTACCCGCAGTGAGGTTGAACCTGCACTGATCTCCCTTTACCCGCAGTGAGGTTGAACCTGCACTGATCTCCCTTTACCCAGTGTGAGGTTGAACCTGCACTGATCTCCCTTTACCCGCAGTGTGAGGTTGAACCTGCACTGCTCTCCCTTTACCCGCAGTGAGGTTGAACCTGCACTGATCTCCCTTTACCCGCAGTGTGAGGTTGAACCTGCACTGATCTCCCTTTACCCGCAGTGTGAGGTTGAACCTGCACTGATCTCCCTTTACCCGCAGTGAGGTTGAACCTGCACTGATCTCCCTTTACCCGCAGTGTGAGGTTGAACCTGCACTGCTCTCCCTTTACCCACAGTGAGGTTGAACCTGCACTGATCTCCCTTTACCCGCAGTGTGAGGTTGAACCTGCACTGCTCTCCCTTTACCCACAGTGAGGTTGAACCTGCACTGATCTCCCTTTACCCGCAGTGTGAGGTTGAACCTGCACTGATCTCCCTTTACCCGCAGTGTGAGGTTGAACCTGCACTGATCTCCCTTTAAACGCAGTGTGAGGTGGAACCTGCACTGATCTCCCTTTACCCGCAGTGTGAGGTTGAACCTGCACTGATCTCCCTTTAAACGCAGTGTGAGGTGGAACCTGCACTGATCTCCCTTTACCCGCAGTGTGAGGTTGAACCTGCACTGATCTCCCTTTACCCGCAGTGTGAGGTTGAACCTGCACTGCTCTCCCTTTACCCAGTGTGAGGTTGAACCTGCACTGCTCTCCCTTTACCCAGTGTGAGGTTGAACCTGCACTGATCTCCCTTTACCCGCAGTGTGAGGTTGAACCTGCACTGCTCTCCCTTTACCCGCAGTGAGGTTGAACCTGCACTGATCTCCCTTTACCCGCAGTGAGGTTGAACCTGCACTGATCTCCCTTTACCCAGTGTGAGGTTGAACCTGCACTGATCTCCCTTTACCCGCAGTGTGAGGTTGAACCTGCACTGATCTCCCTTTCAGGTTCTTGTTCTCCTGGGCCTGGGTGTAAATACATGGGATTACAACAGGCACTGGCACACTTGCCCGGACAGCGAACTGCCTCGCCGGAGACACAAAAGTGCACTGTTGTATTTGTGTCATTACGTATGTACTGATGAATCCCTCAATCTCCCTCCTCAAACCAAAATTGCACCAGTTGCTGGGGACACATACATGAGGACTGCAGGCTTCAAACCGCTGTAATCCCGGCTCAGAGTGGAAAGAGGCTTTGCCGCACATCCATTTGGTATTATTCTAAGAAATAGGCAATTAGAGATAAGGCCATAGTCGTAAGTTGGGCAAACTGCATTCCATGGCCCTCCCTTTGGCAGTCTCCGGGGACATATAATATATTTTGGGATGAAGTGTCATCGGGGTAACAATAGGGAGTGAAACAGGAAACAAACCAGTTGTCAGATTGTCATATATAGAGTATGTCAGTATGCCAAGCTTTAAGGCAAGGCAAGGCAAGTTTATTTGTATAGCACATTTCAACAACAAGGTAATTCAAAGTGCTTCACATAAAACCATTAAAAGCATCAAAACACAAGGCAAAAGAAAAGGAGATTTCAAAAACAATTAAAAAACAGTGTAAGAAATAAAATACAGCAGTAAAATGCAGAAATGCAGGAAATTGATTAATATATTCATTGAATGTGGTTCAATTAAAGGCAGCAGCAAACAGAAATGTCTTCAATCTTGATTTAAATGAGCTGAGGGTCTCAGCAGACCTGCAGCTTTCTGGGACTTTGTTCCAGATATGTGGAGCAGAAAAACTGAACGCTGCTTCTCCATGTTTAGTTCTGACTCTGGGAACAGAAAGTAGACCGGTCCCAGACGACCTGAGGGGTCGGGATGGTTCATAAGGTAGCAGCAGATCAGAGATCTATTTTGGCCCTAAACCATTCAGTGCTTTGTAAACCAACAGCAGGATTTTAAAGTAAATTCTTTGTTGGACAGGAAGCCAGTGCAAAGACATCAGAACTGGAGTGATGTGATCCACCAGCCTGGTCTTAGTGAGGACTCGAGCTGCAGCGTTCTGAATCAGGCCTGTTGTGTTGTAATGGGGCAAGGATCAGGGCCCTAAATGGCCCCGTGTTCAAATAATATTTGCAGCTAAAAATAACGCTTGCAACCCTCTCATTTACTACTCTAAATCACTGAGTCGCCACTGAAAACCAGCAGTGGCAGCACAGGACCCCCCCCCAGATGCTGTGTCCAGGGTAGAGGAGTCATTGTACGACTGCTGGTCAAGAGATCAGGCATACGGCTTACACACCGCTGCCGTGGACAAACGGCCTTTGATAAGGGACGTCTTGCTTCAAGATTAGCTTGTGTGCTAATGTAAAGGCATTCACATCTCTCTCTCTCTCTCACACACACACACACACACACCACTAAAACACAGTGCTAATGCCAAGAATAAAAATATAGCTTATTCCACTGCAGACGGTCTATTTTTTTGGCGCTAGGAACATCTAAAAACAGTACAAACTGGGGTCCAGATTCCCGCTCGACACAATGGCTCAAACCATTCTACCATTGTCCTGGCAAATACACCCACTTCCGAACATTTTGAAGTGGCAGCAGCGTGATCTCATACGGCCTATGAATGGCACCTTTAGGGACATTTTGTGTGTCATGTCTATGTTTTGAATCAACCGTCTCCGACAACATTTACGTTCCAATACAAGGAAACTGCATTCTGCATTATGTTTCAAGGGAAAGCTATATACTCAGGGAATATAGTCGCAGTTTTAAACTGTTTTAGACAGTTTAAAACATCAGTTGTCCGATTGTAGACTGAAACAAAACATGACAAAAAAGGAAATGAAAACAAAACAAAACTACTCTGTTAGGTTTGTGAAAAGGAATTTGAAAAATATTTCTGATAGTTCAAAAACAAACATAATCCGTGACAAAATAAACTTAATTCACAATGCAGTTTCGTTGTATGGGAACATCCTTTTCAGGAGACGAGGCAAAACTTAACAACCGCTTCTCATTCCCAACTCGTCACATATGTATGCGGGATTGCAGTTTTAAATGCGTGAAATAAAATATAAATAAACGACTTGGTTGGGTTGTTGAGGGAGAGATGTGGTTTGGGTAACATAAGTACATTTGTTGTGTAAATTCAGTTAAGTATGCAAATGACTTAGTCAACGTAAATAAGTCAACAGCTGACTTTTGGTTACAAAGAGAGTTAAGTAACAATGAGCGAAACAGAGGACAACATTCAGGTTCAGTGACACCCCGCATCAGGACCTGCTGTGTTCCGCTGCTCTGTCTTGAACCGTATATGTGTGTGTGTGTGTGTGTGTAACCTGTTTCTACCTGTACCAGTGCAAGTCTCATATGTTTTATCCTATATTTTGAACACTCTGATGTTTGTTATTTAGTTTGTTTGTTAGAGCTGCACAACAATCAAACTTCTAAATCACATTATGGTATGCTGCAATTTTCAAATCGCAGGAGGCGCAATGTTTGTTATGTTGGTCAAAACACCATTTTAAGTGAAGATTTCACAGCCTACACATCAAATTCTACAGACTAAGAAATGACATGTTTCTTTGGTACAGATGCCCATCACACCATTTCTTTCCGAGAAAATGAGAATAATGGTGAAAAACTGAATTATTACCTTTAACATCGCGAATCACACCGCAATTGAAATTCAAAAATAATGGCAATTAGATATTTTATTTCCCAGTTGATCAGCCCTAGTTTGTTGACATGGATTTTGTATTATATACATTTTTTTCATTGTCAACTAATCTGCTGATATTTTTGGATTAATCAATGAATTATTGAATCTATATAACTTTAGAAAACAGTGAGTTTTGTCCCACCATTCACGAGAAGGAAGCTCAGATTCTCACCATCACGTTGGTAACTTTTCTTGAAAAGTGACCAAAACGTGCACAAAAGTTTGTTTTTAGCCACAACCACTCATCAATCTCTCCTGCTGCCGACAGTCTCATAACATTCTCCACTGCTCTGATTTTTGACTGAAAAACACCAAAGGAGGCCTTGTCGTGTTTGTCGGAGGGACGTCCGCTCGCATCCTGTAACGTGCTGGCCCTACATCGGGGACCCGAGGAGCGCTCGGATTTCCTGTTGCCACAGGCTGCTATTCATGGACATTTCCTGCCTGTCTCTTGACCGCTCCGTGTTTTCAGGATACACCTGCAGAGCGATTGATGGCGAGTCGACCGCCGAGGTCAAGGTCAGCCACCGTGCTTGCATTGTCCCGATGTACTGCGAGTGGCCTGTTGTTAAAAAGTCCAGGTTAGTCGGCGGGAGACATTACTAGCAATCCCTCCTTGAAATGCCTAAACCGTAACTCCATCACAGGCCTCTGCGTGGCAGAAGGGTGATACCACCTTAACAAGCCAGCCTGGGATCCTGTGTGTCAGCACATGTGATTGTTTTGGCAACAGTGCTGAAAGCACACACAGGCTTTCGATTCAATTCCAATTCAGGCAAAAAGGGAAGCTGAAGCTGAAAATGCTTGTGTGTCTCCCGAGGCCAAATGGAAGTCCTCTGTTGGAGCTAATACACCCTCACCTGAAGCAGAGGGCGCTCCTTAAATGGATATCTCCTGTTTCTCCATAGAGAGCGGGATGGTTCACGAGAGTAAAAACTGAATGTTGGAGGCACTCACGACTGTCACAAAATGTCGATGCTGAGGGTTGAGACAAGAGGAATGATGAGATGACGATTGAAAATTCATGACCAGAGGAATGCAAACTTACAGCAATCCCTTCGTGCTATTTTGGGAAAGTGGCTTTTCTGCCAAATCAGAAGCAGGTGCTTCTACCTTTTGAAAAATCACAACGAACTGCATCAATGTGTTCCTGTAAAGTGTAAAATGATGCTCCCCTCTCCTTAACGCATCAACATTTTTCCCTGATTAATCATTTAAAAAAACTTCTCATTCCTTAAAACATTTGCAAAACGCTTGTGCGGCTGTACCGTGCACCAATTTCTACATCACAGAGATGCCTGCTTACTGTACAGCTACCAGTGGAAGTAGGAGTTTAATACATTGCTAGAGAGAGTGACGGCTGGGCCAATGCTGCAGCGGCTATAAAGGGATTATTGTTCCCTGGAAGACATTATCATGTAACATACTCGTTTCAAATTCTGTGAAAAAATAAAACAAACAGGCGTTTCTGCTTGAAATTCCTCCCGGCACACATACGGGACAGAACCCCAGAAACAGACCTTAGATCAGTTGTTGGGGCTGTGGAGAGTGGAGTCAGGGTGGTTTCAATACCATTCAGCTCTGAGGAATACACTTCACATATTCAAGTATGGAATGTCTAAACTCACAGGAGATAGACTATTGCTTTGATACACTAACGTTCAATGAAAATGTGTTGAATGAGTTTTAGGTCCACTGTGTTGTCATTATTCTAAATATCTGATACAGACTATGTATGTGAAGTGTGTTTGTTGTTGTGTGTTTGAGCAGTGCACTGACCTGAGAGCCCCCACAGCAAGGTGAACGAGAGCAGAGGAAGTTTCCTCGAAGTACTGCCGACCTCCATGGTGTACGCGGCGTTCACGTCCTTCGCCCGGCTCTATGCGTGAGCTCTGTGTCGCGTCGGGCAAAGCTCCTCCAAGGCTGCCAAGTGGCTTCCCGTCAATCTCCCCGCAGAGACGTTGGCCGGGGAAGGTGAGGGGGACCACTCCTCCGGGGTGAGGAAATGTGGGGAGCCGCAGGAACCCCTCTTCGCTGACTTTGCGGTGAGGTGGTGATACGTGTAAATTGTATCACCGCCTCCGACACCAAAGGTATTGCGCGGCACTTGTCCTCCTCCGCTCAACGCTCGGCTGCATCCGCACTTCCCTCCGTCTCGAGACGGTAGCGAGTAGCTACAACTCCGTAAGTTATCGCCTTTTGTCATTCAGAGAGAAAGAGAGTGAGAGAGAGAGGGAGAGAGAGAGAGAGAGAGAGAGAGAGAGAGAGAGGGGGGGGAGGGAAAGAGAGAGAGAGGGAGAAAGAGGGAGCGAGAGAGAGAGAGAGAGAGGGACAGAAAGAGAGAGAGAGGGAGGAAAAGAGGGAGGGAGCGAGAGAGAGATAGAGGGAGAGAGGGATGGAGAGCGAGAGAGAAAGAGAGGGAGGGAGAGCCGTACTCTCCACCTTGCACCTTGTATCATTTTACATTATTTAAAGGCTTACTTCCTCTTGTGAGCTTCGAAATAAAACTCTCTATTTACTTACACGGTTTTATTGAAAGCTTTGCGAGTCTGCTCTTATTTTGAAAAGATGAGCTGACAAACATCTGTTATTTTGCCGTCTATATATTCCAGCTTGACGTATTAGCACCTGTCCTGTGGTTCGTTGAGTGCAGGTGCAAAGGCTATTTTTCATGTGCAATTTTGGATATAATTCTGAATTTGACAATAATGTTAAAGCTCCAAACATGTGATGCAATATGTAGAAATTATAAATATGATGACGTGGTTGGAAACGAGTCGTATATCTTTCCCCAATGTTCCTTAAAAACATTAACATAAAATCAATGTAAAAACACTGTAAAACATAATTTAAACAAATTATCCAAATGTCATTTCATTGTGAAATACAGATACAGAGTATTAAATTATTTCCTAAATTTCTATAAAAAAAGTCATACTTCAAATGTCTCACCGCAGACTTGAATGTTTCTCTAAAAAAGAAAAAGGGGCCCAAACGGTGTTTCATCAAATAGGCATGCATGTGCGATTTGCCAATTTCAAATACCCTGGCTCAAGCTTTTTCGACAATAAGCCTATTTTCCAAACCCACACAACTAAAGCTCCATCATTTTCCCCAGCCTCCCCTTGAAGATCTCCAGCTCCTGCTCTATCATGTGTGAAGAGGTGTGGGTCTGAAAGCAGAGAAACAGACTGGACTCAGCTTGCCGTGAATTCCCACGGTGCAGCTCACCCCCCGATGTAAAAATATGGACTGACCTGTGCTCTCCGCAGTGGTCAGACCCCTTTATTTCATCTTCTAAGGTTGCCCTGTTGCCTCAGCAACAAGAGTGAGGCTAATGCAGGACGACTGCTCAATTATGAGAGGTGAACAAGGGTTATTGCTGTGATTCAATCCAAAGAAGCAGGGTCCAAGCCTTATGGGGATGAGATTTTGTTGTGTTGCTGTAAATTGCATCTGGGCCTCCAGCTGGAATCCACAGCATTCAGGGGAAGACTGTCACAACAGGCCTGCTTTTACTTTGCTGAACAAATCATTTGAGCAGCACTGGATTCTGGACCACACTGTTAATCCAAACAGATAGTCTGGTCCAATGACGAGCAAACCTGACACCTCGAGGCCATGGCTTGGTAATTATTCGATATGATATTCAGTGCATCAATGTGCATCAATCAGCTATTATATGTAAAGATATGGTGGAGTCACCCTCCCTCTGTGTGTGTGTTGTTATCTGAGCTTCTCTGAGCTTTGTTTGAATAACCGGCCCGGCATGCTCAAGGCTCTCATAGGGCACTTATAGCCCATAAAGGACCCACCCTCAGGTAAACACTGTTAGCTTAGTCAGCACTGTTAGCACCTAGTGGTTGAGAGCCAATAGAAACCCCTCCATCTCATATGAAGATCATTTTTGTCTTTTCTAATCTCATGGGGTTGTTCTCAAAAAAAGGGAGAATTTTTAACAAAAAAGTGCAGCACATAAACTATTTCACCATCATCTTGATTTCTGCAACTATACCAAAGTCCATATTGTCCTACCAATGCCCAACCCCCAATAAAAGAAAAAAATACTCATTATAAATGATTATTACTGTTGCCATCCCTGTCATCATAACAAATAGATTGAAAAGAAATTAAGCGCATACGATAACATGTCACATCCACAAGTGATCATGATGTTAAAATAGCTGTATACACTATATATATATATATATGTATATATATATATATATGTATATATATATATATACATATATATATATATATATATATATATACATATATATATATATATATATGTATATATATATATATATGTATATATATATATATATATATATACATATATATATATATATATATATATACATACATATATATATATATATATATATATATATATATATATATATGTATATATATATATACATATATATATATACATATATACATATATATATATATATATGTATATATATGTGTGTATACACACACTCAGTGAGCATTAACATTCATTATGAACTTTGTAAAGCAACTCACGATTACATTCACCACATTAATCTGATTTAACAGTGAAATATGTCCATCAGTCTAATGTGATGTCTTTACAAGTCTTCTTTGGTCCCAAAAGGCTAAAAAACGCATTTTCTGCCATTTTCCATGAAAAGTGACTTAAATGATGAACCTATCATCATAATAACTGGCCATTATTTTTCTATCAGTTAACTAATCGACAAGTCGACCAATAGTTGCAGCTCTGCGCATTTAACATTCAACAGTAAAGGTATTTTCTAAGAGTCTGCAGCCCGCGGTGCATATAGTCAACCTATCTTGCACCTTTGGAGCTCCACTTTTATTGTACACACAGGGAATCCTGAGGGACAGCACTGCATTCACACAAAGAAGATATTACCAAGGTCTCAAGTTCACCATGCAGTGAACAGTGTTTGCTCTTGCTATTCCTGACAATGACAGCTGCAGAGAGGCAGGGGTGCTGATGTGCAGTGTCCTCCTACTGCTCATGTTTGCTAATTCAACACCAGCTCTTCTGCCGTGCGGCTGGACCAGCCTACAGAAACGAGTAGTTTATGTGTCACTCCATCGCTCCACCTGAGCATTTAGACTCTAAACGGTTGGCTTCTCTAAACATAAACAAGAACAATTTTGGAAATAGTTTGGGTGAAATATACAGTCGGAGGACACTGGAGTAGAGGATGAAGTGGTTTATAGAGCAGAGACATGCTCACTGATCAGAGTCCTGTCCTCCTTCTGGACAGAGACACAGGCTGCAGCAGAGGACACTGATCACTTCATGTTTCCATGTTTCAGAGGAGTTCACCTCTACATTACTCTCTGCAGCTCACAAACAGCATGAGTTTCATCCATCATGCTTTGATGACAAAACAGTAAAGTCGATTATTCAAATGTATATTCTGTTCAAGTTATTACACATCAAATACACAACAAGTTATGATGGAATATCTATTCACGTTATGTGTCATTTCGATCATTGTCTCAGAAATATGTTGGACCTACAGTGTAAATATAATGTGACATTAATTATTAAGTGACTGAGTCAGAGAGCAGCATGTTTTCTATTTGCACAAAGTGTGTGACAGCTACGTGGTGCGTTCATTCCCTTCCCTGGCTCTAATGGCACATGTTTGTTGAAGTCTTGATGACCCCCCCCCAGTGAAGGAATGGAAGTCAGTTCCACTCGGCCGTGTGGGGATTTTCAGCAACAGCTCTCTGTGTCCATCTCCTGGTGACATGTGTGAGTTACAGTCCTCAGCTGCTGCAGCTTCATCCTCTGACATCTGTAATCACACAGGGATCGATGCTCTGCATCAGGGGTCACCAACCTCTCACATGAGGCGCCATTCTTTTATTCTCTTGTTTATCAGTGTGCCGTATCGACATTAGGTTTTCCATTATGTTTAATTACGACAACATGTAAAAATATAATTTTATTCTGTCCATATAGGCAACGTGCTCAGCAACGTTTCTTCAAGGTTTTCCTCCCATAATCAGGACATCGTGATTCCATACAAGGTTGCCATCCTTATGAAAAGTCCACATCTGAGTTGAGGTAATCAATATGTAATTTTGCAAATTGGGAGTTTTCTGTCTTAAATTTGCCACTTTAATCTTTGAGAACATCAACGTTTTTCTCTCTCGTAAATTTACAATTTTTACAATTTACAATTCAGAGTTTTTTCCCATAATATCACCCGCTCCATATTATTCTTATTTTCTTTACCAAATGGCCCACATATGCCCTCGGACATTTGTAATCTTAACATATGAATAAAACGATGATTCTACAGATGTTTGTGAAACATCAGCCGTCTTCAGTGTGTCACCTCGGTGAACCTGGACGTTTGTACTGCAGCACTACAGGTGTCCATCTGAACACAGAATATTCCATGATCGAGGACAGCATGATGCAGCTGTACATGCATCAGATCCTAATGTGAGCTCAAACACTCAGCAGCCCGTTCTCACCGTGTGTCACATGACAGTGAGCGCTTCATTTATTGTTTTTTCAAACATGTAAACATACAAGACGGTGACTTCAAAACAATCGCATACAAGACGTGGTGTCAACCAATAAAATAGAAAATATCATATTCATCTTCATATACTGTATACCCAAACAAATAAACATTGCAAGTTTGCAAAAGCCGGAATGCTCAAGAACATCGATATTTTTATATATATATATATATTATATATACATTATAGATATTTAAGGTAGATTTCATATACATAGATTCAATATGGACTTCTCCCTTTTCTGATTCTTCTCTCCACTAGTCCTCTCCTGGCACATTGCACATAACCTCAGGAATCATACATCATCAAGTTGAGTTACAGGTCGAGGATGAGTTCACCCCTGCAGATCAATGTCTGAACCTGACTAGAAGTAGCTCAGTGCTCCAGGCCCGGTGTACACCCATGAGAGGAGTGTGTCGGTCTCCTGATACCCACAACCCCAGCGCTGCAGCTCGAGATGCTCCAAAGATCTGCCCACCAATACGTATCACAGAGCGGTGGACACTGGTCCATTCTAAGACGCATGGTGATGCGGACGATGCCGTGACGGAACATTGTTGGAGTTTGGTTTCCTTTCAGCTCAGTGTGAGTCTGTCCTGCCGCACTACTTTCTCTCTCTGTCCCTCCGCAGGCATTTCACCGAGGGCAGAGCTTTGCACAGAGACGGTGTTCACACACTTGTTACGATCATTAGCTGTTCTGTTTCAACAATGTTGGGCTTTTAAAAATGTGCTTGCAGGCTGCAGTTCAAACATGGTGTCGTTCTGTTCACCAAGTCAAATAAGAGCAACGAGTAAGGAAAGCATCGCTCGCCGCGAGGCTAATTCCCGCGGTGTGAAACCTCAGAGGCATTCAGTGCCGTCCTAGAGCTGCTATGTGAAGTCTGTAGATCACAGCACACAGATGCTGGTTTTTCATTTGACTGTTGGAGTCAGATCTTTTGAAAGCACTTTCTAAATAAAAAGCGAGTTCAGGTTTATCTGACTGCTTGTATTAACTGATGAAGAAGGAGCCATGAGCAGCGGCTCTGCATGTTGAGGATGCGATGCATCCAATCCAGCGAGTCGCTGACCGGTGAATCTAAATGTAATTGTGAGTGAGATTCACACGTCTAACACACACCGGCTTAACATCAGGGAGTTCTCTCCTCTAGCTGATACCATGGCACAAACAACACAAGGAGTAAATTAATTATGCCCTGTTCCAGAATATCTCACTCTGAATACCACCGAGCTAGTCAGGCATGTGAATGTGCACGAGCGCTATGAAAGACCACGCAACAAAGACAGTGAGGAGGCCGAGCACACAGCAGCAGCTGGTACAGTGTGCTGTGATGACGTTTCATTGAATCTTCACAGAGCTCAGCATCAGAAAACCCCTCCGATACAGCTGAACATGTGGGGGGGTATCGGCCGGTACGGGAGCCTGTGCACCGGTCAGGTGTCACGTTATCATACCAACCATCATGACAAAAACATTTTACTACTGTAACCCTACTATTATCGCGGCTGCACTTTAACAATTTATTTAAAGAATTGTTATTTATTTCTAGATGTATTTATTGAAATGGTTTTTCAGTACAGTGTCTTTCCTTCTCGGTATGTATTTGTTCATGTTATAGAAAAGGATTAACGTGAGCCAGCCATACATCAATGAGCATCATATCACATCCGTGAAACATAATCATATATGCATCTTTTTCTTTGCAAAGCACTGGTATCGGCTCGATACTCTGTATTGGTTGATACGCAAGTTCAGGTATCAGAACATCTCTACAGATAATGAATGATGAGCAGCGTGAGAAAGGTTTCCAATACTCTGCATTATTTACAGCGCCGTCGGCACACGTGGCCTTATATTTACCGGCTGCACAGAGCCGCTGTGACAGGTCGGCATCAGGCGCACGTGTGGTTTACTGTGCTGAATTGAAATGGAGAGGAAACCACGCCCAACCGGCAGTTGTGTTAGTGCACCCAGCGTTCCCAGGTATCCGCATTGGTCGACACCACCCGATCTGCATGGAAGCATCCCCAGCTGCAGCCGGTAACACGTGCAAAAACATAAGGCATAAACCAGCACGCTACTCTTCCATGCTTTTCTGAGTTCAGGTCCGCAGCTCAACAGTCACAGTAAAGGCAGACCGTGGTCCCCTCGCTGCCTTGTTCGCTACATCCTACTGAGGTAGACGGATGCATGCTGCAGTAGTCACCTAGCCAACCCCACGCTCCCTGATGAGGCAATACTTATCTACACTAAACGAGCAGCAGAAACCTTTCTAGTGCACTTAAGCCTTAAATAATAAGTACATCCTTCTTGGATGTTGCAGCTCTCTAATACTTAAGTTAGCGTTCCCGCATCTCTGCACAATAAATCCGCTTTATCGTCACTCTTTAGACTTAATGAGGGTCTGATGAGAAATCAGTTCAATAGGCTGCAAAAGACTCCTGCACACATCCATGCGTGGAAACAGACAGAATCACCTTCCATGTTGCCTCGCTGGCTGGAATGCTTTGCTAATCGTATCTTTAGTCGATACAACGAGCGAAACGCAGAGTGTTGCTACGACGTTTCTTTGCTGTTGTATTTCAAGGGACAGCCGACGGCCGTCTCCAGGCACTCCAGCAGGGAGCCGGCCGAGAGGAAGTCCAGCTCCACCTCGATGAATTTGATGTAAATGGCAAAACGCTGCGACGAGTCCTCGGCCCCGTCCCCGCTCTGATTGGCGACGCCGCCGCGGCAGTTCTCCTGCAGGAAACGCGTCACGCCGGAGGGTTCGCTGTGGGCGTAGTGTTTGCCGGAGCCCTGGAAGTGCTGGAAGAGACTCTGCTGTATGGTCCTCTCCTCCGCTATGCCCAGGTAGCAGTAAGTGACTTCACCCCTAGTCCTGTCCCACCTCTCTGGACCTTCTACGTCGGCCTGACTCTGCGCTCCGTTCTCCGGCTCGCGCCGAGGCGAGCTGCGGCCTTCGCCGTCGCCCCAGGGAAAGGCGTGAGTGGCGTCGTGAAAGGGCGACGCCGCCTCGTAGCCGATGGCGTATAGTCCGTACGCCTTGGGGATGTCCCCAGGAAGGAGGTAGTGGGATGTGCTCTTGCCGCAGCCCGCCGCCCTGGACTGGGAAACAGGGATCCAGTCCACCTCCATGTGCAGCTCCAGGCAGCGCGCCTCGCTGATGGTGATGTCCAGGAACTTGTAGTAGACGTTCTTCCAGTTCATCTTCTGGACCCTGGTCATGACGACGCGGCCCTCGGGCTTCTCTGGGTTGAAGTACTCGCGGAGCCTCTTGCCCAGCGGCACCTGCGAGCTGATTTCGGCATAGTGGTACCGCACGTCCTCACGCCAGCGCGTGTTGTAGCCCACGCCGAAGATGGCCAGCTTGTTGGACAGGTGCAGCCGAGAAAACTCCGTCCATGTCTGGAAGTGCTCCCATTTCAGCTGCACCGACTCCAGGATGCGCATCACAGTCTGCATCGTCTCCCTTTTCCTGCAGAGAACCCAGGATACAGAATTATGACGCAGCAATAAATCACTATTACCTTTGTGAAAAGTCATAAAGAAGCCGAGAGCAGTCAGACTAAATAAGTAGCACCTTGTTAGCCTCTATGAACTATTCAACGGCCTTTGACACAGTAAATAGTGGTGAAAGTACAAATGCACCACAACAGAAGGTGTAGATTCCTGAAAGCCCTCATGAGTAGGGTTTAAAAAGCTCTGGGGTGACTTCTAGAGGCCCAATACATGACTTATAATGCCTTATGATCTGCTTATAGCACTGTATATGTATAGTAATAAGCACTCATACATATTCATAATGCTTTATTACAGTAGTCTCAACACATAATAAAGGATTTTATAACAAATTATGAGGTCAAGTATCATAATATTTCATAATTGTTGGTCACTTACTGACAATGTATTTTTGCAAGGATATAGAATTCCCATAGTTGTATCACATTAGTATCTTTTCACAGCACATTATAATCACTGTTATGAAGCAGTATAATGTGATTGTAAGTTATTGTATGGAACATATTCTCACCACAGGTTTCCTCTCATGCGCCTGTCGACCTACTGGTGTGACTGGGTTTGCTCTATTAAGTCAAGTACGAATGACTTTTACAATGTGTTCAGTGTTGTTCTTGCATAGATGTAATGTAACTGACCACTTAGAGTAACTAAGTATGACATCATAATGCTTTATAACGGTGATTAGAATACATGATGTACATGATGGGGTGCTCGAGTCCCCTCACTCTCTCCAGTCTAAATGTGTTATATATGTCTAATAAAGGGCCCAAACATGAGCTTTAGAAAAAAACTCTATAGATTATAATGTATTACAACTATGAGAATGATAATAAGGTAGTAATGGTAGTAAGTGACCAGCAATTACGAAGTATTATAATACTTGACCGTATGAGTGTTAAGATTATTGTTATGAAGCATTATGAATACGTGTGAGTGCTTACAACAATAATCATAGAGCGCTATGAGCAGATTATAATGCATTAGAGACAGGAGATAGCTTCTGTGACTCCACATGGGACAGATCTGAAAATGACTCAAATCCAACTCATTTCATGTATGAATATCTTTAAGCTGAGTTTATCTTTCTTCTGTTGTATGTTTATGGACTCAAATCATCCTCGTCTGTAACGAACCAGCTTTGAGATAGCAGGTCCTGACCTGAGAACGAAGTGGGACACATCCCATCCAGAGGAATGTCAGACACATTACAGAGTTTGACATGATTCACAACTTACAGCTCATAGCTTTGTATCAGACATGTTCACTTTGTTATAGTTCACTTACTGGATCTGTTCTGACAGCTCGATTTGAATCTGCAGAGCTCGGTTTTTAGGCCCCTGGATTTCTTCTAGAGAGAAAAGCATACACACACACACACACACACACACACAAGCTTAAACTCAATATTTCCGTGTCTTTCATTGCTAGCTGCCCACTCCTTGCTAACACACTCACCAGTCTCCATGTCCCCCTCCTGGAAGGCCGAGTCCAGCACCTGGTTGCACCAGTCCTCCTGGGAGAAGTCTTCCAGGGTGCTGCTGTCAGACTCCATCTCCTGATACAGCCCGCTGCTGTTGATCAGCACCGGGGCACAGCTCTGGGAGTCCCAGCCTCCCTGGCCGAACACCTTCTCCAGCTGCTCTATGGTGTAGCTGCTCTTCCTTTTGCCGATGCCGTGCTCCTTCACGCGGCTGTAGCAGCGCCGCAGCGTCTGTATGTGGTGGTGGGATGAATAGAGGATTCGCTCAGCTGTTTGTTGGGACAGTTCTAGAAAATGACTCTTCTTCTCTCTTGATTTATTACCTCAGTAAACATTGTAAACATGAGTTTATGTATCAATCTCTAGTTTCAAGTCTTCTTCAATACAGCATGATGTTCATTTAGTACATTATGGTCCATTTAGAGTCACACAGACCATAAAGCAGGGGATGCTTTAGGGCGGGGCTTACTGTGATTGACAGGTCTCTGCCACTCCTACAGACTATGTTCTCTCCACAATCAATAGAAGTGTTTCCATTAGATTTTGGATTTACAGCAGAAAATAATCTGTGTGGCAAACAAATGTTTATATTTGCACGTATTTGTCATCAAGATAATCACCACATATGAACACCACTTTTATGATTTTTAAAGCATGATTACAGTCAGCAGAAGTAAAAAGCTAACGTTAGGCTCTAAGGAACTCCACCACAGTCACATGACTTCATGTCTTCAGCACTAAGCTAAAGGAGGACTAGAGTATAGTGAGGACACTACATTCACCAGAGGGGTATTTAGTGATGAAGATTAAAGCTTCTTTTAACGACAGACCCGTTTCAGACCTCTAACCACAAACACATTGACTCTGAGATGATGGAACCCAAAGTGTAAAAATGCTGACTCATGTCCTGGGTTTTAGGACTCATTCCTGCAGCGCTCTGAACTGTTTCATATTTTCAGCACTTCTTGCAAGCAGGAAGTTATTTAGAAACATCGCAAGGACGAGGTAATGTCAAATGTTATGACATCACCTTAACCTTAACAAAGCTCAATAAAAGGTTCAGAAAACAAGGACTGACGTCATCAATTCCCAACAGACACATTATTAGGTATGACAATGGTCTGCTTGTAAAAATAACTTGAGATGAGTAAACTGTGCTGGTTTGAAATTTGCCTTGATGAACTAATTCCACACAATATACAACAAATAAAAACATCATATACTTTACATAAGATATGCAAAATACCATGAGAATAAAAGACAAGTTAAAGCAACAGAAGTCAACTGACCTAAACATGGTAAAATATGAAAAATACCATAAAGACAATCATAAAGTAAAAAGACGAAATGTACCACGAGGTGCCAGTTTACCATTCAAGCGTCAAATAGCCTCAAGAAATACACTTGTGTTAAACTGCTTGGATTTCAAAGTGAGTTGTCTGATCCTGTCCTCAAACAGAGGAGCTGTTGGGTGACATCCATCTCCAGGGTTCACAGCCTTCAGGAGAAGCAGAGCAGGGAGCGGCCTGTGATCTCACATGTCTGAACTCTCGACTGTATTTGTACCAAACCAACATGTGACAGATAAACATACTCTCAACAAGAGATGTGTAGAACCAGAGCATAGTCTTCATAGCTCAAACATCACTCAGCACAGAGGACACCTACAGCTACTGTATCAGGATCAGCTGGAATCAGGTTAGCATCACTTAGCAGTCAAGTGTGAACAACAGTTACTTGACTTAGACAGGTTTGAACACGATGGTGTGTCCACAGATGTGTCACAGCTGCAGTGTCACCTTGAAAGGAGAGCAATGGTTCAGGACCTGCTGTCTGGAGCAGCAGCTCCTCACTGTAGAATGAAGCGTGGCGTCTGGGCTCAGTATATGTGGCTTCAGATGAGAAAACCTGATCTCCTGCAGGACAGAATGATCCTTTTGTGACCTCGAATTTTTGCCAACCTGTTGGAATTCAAATTTTGAAATTTAAAGGGTCAGTGTGTAAATTTTGGCATCTAGGGGTTTGTGGCAGGTTGCAACCAACGTAACCCCTCAGCTCAGCCCTCCTGTCCAGGTATGTAGAGAACTACGGTGGCCTTCAGGTAGGAGAGTTCTCTTTTCAGGATTTTAGTACAACTAGGGACTACTCTTATCAATACTTGGTTCTTCTGCTAAATCATTGTTTTCAAAATGTTTATATAATTTTTTAAAACAAATGAATTCAGAACAGTATTCAAAGTTATTTATAATTTAGATATATCTAAATATTGTTTCGACAGTTATGTTTACAACATCAAAGTCACTATAAAGTCATTAATATCTGACTGGAAACAAATCTACAATGTCAACAAAATAAATTCAATTGCTGAGAGAAGTTTATGAGGAATAAAGAACACGGACATTAGACAGTATCAGTCATTCCTCTTATCTTCTGTCCTCCTATCCTCTGTCCTCCTACCATCTGTCCTCCTATCGTAACGTAATGATCGTTTTGTTGCTGCTCATTTTTGTCCACCTTGGTATTCAAATTTTGATATTTAAAATACAGTGATGCTGAAAAGGAAAAGACACAAGGCAATGGTGGCAGAATGAATGGACAAGTGATATTAATATGGAATATGCACACAACATATGGGTGTTCCTTCTGATGACAGGTGATCTTGATCTGTTACAGGGAAGGTGCCACTGTGAATGAGTGAATAAATAAAAGCTTGATTGAAGTCCTGATTTCACCCTGATAGAGCAATGTGGTTGTAAATAAAAATAACGTCAAAGATGATTTTATGTCATAGTTTACATGTTAGTGTGCTGTGTACTTAAAGCACGTCATGACATTATGTCAGGTGAACAACCAGTGACGGTCCTGTCTGAGGATGGAGGATGGAGGGTGGACAGCCTCCTCATTTACCTTCATCCTCTCCCTGCACTGGGATGGGGTCCTCTCGTATCCTAGCTCCGACAGGGCTCTGGACACCCGCTCGTACATGGCGGGCCCGGGGGCCTTACCGGAGAACACGGTGCCCGCGACCTCCAGCTGCTGCATCCGCGCCTCCGTCAGCCTCTCATTGCCCCACACCGCGATGAGGGCGTTTGTCTCGGACGGGGTCCACGACATTCCCCGGCAAGCCGTGAAGCTGTTGGAGGAGGATGAGGCCGCCGTCCGGCCCGCGGTCCCCGAGCACACGTTCAGAGGCGAGAAGCGGTTAGGCGTCGAAGGGTTGGAGTGGTATTGATTACTGTCACTCAAATCCTCCGACTCGGGGGATGGCACCTCGGTTTTCGGTATCTTTAACGGCGTCGATATCTCTGGAGAATGCTCTGCTGTACTGGACGCCGCCATGTTGCCTCTGTTGCTAAGGGGAGGGGGAGGGAGGGTGACGTTCGGGGCTGTACACTGGGAGGCATGGAGGAAAACACGGGGTGGATCATTGGGGGGAGTCGCAGAGGAGGATCCTGGAAGACTTTGAGTTTCAGGTAAACAAACAAATAAACAAGCAAACAACCGACGTCTCTCGTCTCGAGCAAGTCATCTTCGCGCCCTAACCATGACACCGTGACGGGGCGTGGTTATGAATGCATGACCGCATCAGATAATGTCTCTCCTCCGCCTCCTTTAAAAAATATAATAAAAGATTAAATAATCAAAATGAAATAAAAGCTTGCTCCAGATATGAGCCCCCTTTTGACTCGAAAATAATGAAACATTAAAGTGTGGTTTACATTTTGTAATACCTTGTCATTTGCAAGTGCCTTCATCATTTCATGTGTTGATTGTGAAAAGAAACGCTATTTCTTAGTGCTTAGTGGTGCAAAACATATTGTAGCAAAAAAATCCTGTTACAGATATGAGCCCCATATCGAAATTAGCATCTTAGCATTAGCGTGAAAGTGAAAGTGTTTTTCTGAACAATAAATACATTGACTTTTGATACTTGCTATTTTTTTCTTATAATATTTGAATACTTCTGAAGAAAGAAGAGAAGAAACCATTTTTATTGTCAAATACATTTTACACATACACGAAATTTGACTACTGCATTTGACCCATCCCTGTATATATTCTTTGACCACTGTGTGTTATTAATAACGTTAAGTAAGCCATGACAGTATAGGCCCAGTATACTCAATAGTGAGAAGTCAAGAAAGCAGTAACGTCAGCATGCAATATGGTAACACACTTACAGTAATTATTATGTTCACCATCTTAGTTTAGCATGTTAGCATGCTAATGCTCAGTTAGGATGATGAGAATGACATTTTGTAGGCAGGAAACATACAGGATATTTCAATATATTTATGGTCCACGTTGGAGAATTTGGGAACTTTGTGTTATTTGTTTTGAATAATGCCAATTGACAAAAAAAAGTAGAATCTGTAACACTCACAGTGATGTCCCTGCCATCCCTGGGCACTGAATGAGACCTTTTATTGGCTTTTGAGTGTATAATTGGTAATTTGATGGCCCGAGTGATGGACTGTGTCATTGTTTACTTCATGTTTTCCATGACAATATGTGATTGGCTTCCCTCGGGGACTACAAGTCATTCCAGCCTGCTCTGCCATCTGTCCAGTGTTTGGCAGTGTGTGTGTGTGTGTGTGTGTGTGTGTGTGTGTGGTCAGTGAGGTCCTAACCTGGCCAAAGGGACAGTCTAGGATTCTTTTTGGATGAGGTCCACACACTAGCTGTCCAATACAGGTCAAAGACAGGAAACAGTGGACCGTCTAACCTTTACATGTCAAAGCTGCAGCTGTCAATGAGTTGTCATGTCTGCTGTCAGGACGAGATGATATGTGCCTGAAGTATCTCTTCCCATTTACGACTGATTGCTGTTGAAGTTAATACACTTTCTGGAAGTGCGGCGCATGTTTGGTTCGCAATGATGATTCTGGGGATATTCTATACATTTCTTATTGCCAATGTCAAAGTCTGCTGAAAAGACCAAAACCAGACAATGAATGAATGTATTGTGTGTGTTTTCAAATATATCTTCTGCCTCTGTGCCATAGAGCTCCAATGTCAATAAGCCCCACTGTTGCACTGTTTGACACGTTTGTTCATCAACACACACACTGTAGTTTATTTTCAGTCAATCCACATACACTGTCCGACTGCCCCAAATACTGACCAGAATGTGTATTAATGCGCAGCTGAAAGTAGTGCCCTACAAATGTGCTACTTAGTGCTTTCTAAGTAATGTTCAGCTGTGTCTTTTTAACTAACACACTAGCAGTATGATTATCTGGATGGGAATGTTGATCTGTGTGGTGGTCGGCCGTCCACCTTCATTCAGAAATATCTATAGGCACGGATGTACAGATGTGATTACATGCAACAATAACACGACCGTATATATCTGTCTCTATCTGCACACAAATAGTTTGTAGATATATCAGCATAATTACATTATTAATAACAAATAATCTTAATTCAATTAAATTCAATTTATTTTTGTATAGCCCAAAATCACAAATTACAAATTTGCCTCAGAGGGCTTTACAATCTGTACACATACGACATCCTCTGTCCCGGAACCCTCACATCAGAACAGGAAAAACTCCCCCCAAAAAACCCTTTAACGGGAGAAAAGAGGGAGAGACCTTAGGGAGAGCAACAGAGGAGGATCCTCTATCAGGATGGACAGAAGTGTGATAGATGTCATGTGTACAGAATGGACAGCATAACAGAGTTATAACACATTCAATGCATATCACAGAGCCACAGCAGGAGGCAAGACCAGGTATAACCAGGATCCACAGAAACCTGCGAGGAGAGAAAGCACAGAGACTCCGGTGAAGAAGCAAAGTTAGTAATGTGCATTAATGGTATCGGTAATATAAAATAGTAATGTGAGTAATAATAAAAATGTAATTAGCAGTGGGAGTCAGCAGGGCCATGGCCGGAGGAAGGACCGGGGTCCAGATATAACCAGGATCCATGAGAACCTGTGAGGAGAGAAAGCACAAAGACTCTGGGGAAGAAGCAAAGTTAGTAATGTGCATTAATGGGACATTAATTCACACAGAAGGAGAGAGAGCAGAGGAGAGAGGAGCTCAGGCCAACAGCAGTATATCTCGGGGCTGGTCCAAGGCAAACCTGACTCAGCCCTAACTATAAACCTGAGCCAGCCCTAACTATAAACCCGAGTGAGCCCTAACTATGAACCCAAGTCAGCCCTAACTATAAACTTGAGGCAGCCCTAACTATAAACCTGAGCCAGCCCTAACTATAAACCTGAGCCAGCCCTAACTATAAACTTGAGTCAGCCCTAACTATGAACCTGATCCAGCCCTAACTATAAACCTGAGTCAGCCCTAACTATAAACCTGAGTCAACCCTAACTATAAACCTGAGTCAGCCCTAACTATGAACCTGAGTCAGCCCTAACTATAAACCTGAGCCAGTCCTAACTATAAACCTGAGTCAGCCCTAACTATAAACCTGAGCCAGTCCTAACTATAAACCTGAGTCAACCCTAACTATAAACCTGAGTCAACCCTAACTATAAACCTGAGTCAGCCCTAACTATGAACCTGAGCCAGCCCTGACTATAAACCTGAGCCAGCCCTGACTATAAACCTGAGTCAGCCCTAACTATGAACCTGAGTCAGCCCTAACTATAAACCTGAGCCAGTCCTAACTATAAACCTGAGTCAACCCTAACTATAAACCTGAGTCAGCCCTAACTATGAACCTGAGCCAGCCCTGACTATAAACCTGAGCCAGCCCTGACTATAAACCTGAGTCAGCCCTAACTATGAACCTGAGTCAGCCCTAACTATGAACCTGAGCCAGCCCTGACTATAAACCTGAGTCAGCCCTGACTATAAACCTGAGTCAGCCCTGACTATAAACCTGAGCCAGCCCTGACTATAAACCTGAGTCAGCCCTAACTATGAACCTGAGTCAGCCCTAACTATGAACCTGAGCCAGCCCGAACTATAAACCTGAGTCAGCCCTAACTATAAACCTGAGTCAGCCCTAACTATAAACCTGAGCCAGCCCTAACTATAAACCCGAGTCAGCACTTATTATAAACCCAAGCCAGCCCTAACTATAAACCCGAGTCAGCCCTGACTATAAACCTGAGCCAGCCCTGACTATAAACCTGAGCCAGCCCTGACTATAAACCTGAGTCAGCCCTAACTATGAACCTGAGTCAGCCCTGACTATAAACCTGAGCCAGCCCTAACTATAAACCTGAGTCAGCCCGCACTATAAACCTGAGTCAGCCCTAACTATAAACCTGAGTCAGCCCTGACTATAAACCTGAGCCAGCCCTAACTATAAACCTGAGTCAGCCCTAACTATAAACCTGAGCCAGCCCTAACTATAAACCTGAGTCAGCCCTAACTATAAACCTGAGCCAGCCCTAACTATAAACCTGAGTCAGCCCTAACTATAAACCTGAGCCAGCCCGCACTATAAACCTGAGTCAGCCCTAACTATAAACCTGAGTCAGCCCTGACTATAAACCTGAGCCAGCCCTAACTATAAACCTGAGTCAGCCCTAACTATAAACCTGAGCCAGCCCTGACTATAAACCCGAGTCAGCACTTATTATAAACCCAAGCCAGCCCTAACTATAAACCTGAGTCAGCCCTAACTATAAACCTGAGTCAGCCCTAACTATAAACCTGAGTCAGCCCTGACTATAAACCTGAGCCAGCCCTGACTATAAACCTGAGCCAGCCCTGACTATAAACCTGAGTCAGCCCTAACTATGAACCTGAGTCAGCCCTAACTATAAACCTGAGTCAGCCCTAACTATAAACCTGAGTCAGCCCTAACTATAAACCTGAGCCAGCCCTGACTATAAACCCGAGTCAGCACTTATTATAAACCCAAGCCAGCCCTAACTATAAACCTGAGTCAGCCCTAACTATAAACCTGAGCCAGCCCGCACTATAAACCTGAGTCAGCCCGCACTATAAACCTGAGCCAGCCCTGACTATAAACCTGAGCCAGCCCTGACTATAAACCTGAGTCAGCCCTAACTATGAACCTGAGCCAGCCCTGACAATAAACCTGAGCCAGCCCTGACTATAAACCTGAGTCAGCCCTAACTATGAACCTGAGTCAGCCCTAACTATAAACCTGAGTCAGCCCTAACTATGAACCTGAGTCAGCCCTAACTATGAACCTGAGTCAGCCCTAACTATGAACCTGAGCCAGCCCGCACTATAAACCTGAGTCAGCCCCAACTATAAGTGTCATTAAAACGGAATGTTTTAAGACTACTCTGAAATGTGGTGAGTGTGTCTGCCCCCCGGACTGAAACGGGAAGCTGGTTCCACAAAAGAGGAATTTAGGGAGCGCAGCTCTCTAGTAGGATAGTATGGTACTATAAGCTCCTTAAGATATGAGGGTGCCTGACCAATTAGGGATTTGTAGGTGAGGAGAAGGATTTTAAATTATATTCGTGATTTTACAGGAGCCAGTGCAGAGAAGCTAATACAGGAGTAATATCTGATAAATCTGATAAATAGGACTTAAACCAGTTTAGTGCGGTTCCTTTGATCCCAATATAATGTTGTAGTCTCTGCAGCAGGACGTAATGGTCAATGGTGTCTGACGCAGCACTAAGGTCTGACAAGACATGAACAGAGACAAGTCCTTTGTCTGATGCAAGTAGAAGGTCATTAGTAATTTTTTCCAGAGCTGGGATCCGGTAAAAATGCTGTGATGCTTTCTAAATCCTGACTGAAAATCCTCAAATAAACTATTGTTTTAATTATATCTTGACATTTAAACTGAATGTGACTGCAGCCAAAATACCTGTTCTAATTATTCATCGCATCATAAAACTATGCACACCACAAATCAAATGAAAGTTTGACTGACAACTTTAATATTTCTTGTCTTAATGACCAAAGGACCCAGAGAAACTGTGCACTGCTTACATTTTGTCTGATCACTTTTTTTATTGTCACTCTCCTGTCAAGTCATGTTTCTGAGCTGTGAAAAATAATTTAATTTCTTCCAAAGGCTGCATGCACAATTACCTCTTTCATATGGCTTATGGGTCTGCCATTACTCAATGCTTATATGAGCTGAGATCTCAATGAGAAATGCTGATCGTGTTATCAAAGTGGGCCTTACCTGGATTTGCCACTGGCACATTCCAAATCAGTAAGGTCAAGTCTTCTGTGGCCTCATTTGTGTTTTAATGTTCCTGAAAGCACAACCGAACAAAATGGTGACGATCTGTTAATCTATGTGCCATCAAGAGACGGCCAGTATGTTCTGGGGACATGCATGGACATAACTTAAAGGTAATGAGATGGGACTTTATTTGCACATGTTCAGGACACTGGTTTCACCTTTCAGTACCACTAGCTCTACTGACGCCTCTTGAATTTGAAGGTGTTCTTGGTAATTAGAGGATGGTTTTAATCCTGTGCTCATCATCAGAGGGATGGACTGCTTTTTGCTAAGACTGAATTTGACAGAGCTGGAGTTTGGATATTGGTGCAAATTCTACAAATAATCATTTTTTGTTGATATACTTAATAGCTTTTGTGTTGCTGCTCGACCTAAAATGTTGAGATTTTTCATCCAGGTTTTAGGTAGAGAAGCTTTAGGTCACTAGAACTAAGATTTTTGAAAATGCCTTCTGAAGGTGACGATTTTCAAAAACTTGTTTGGGAAACAATGACATCTGTCATCTCCTCTATTTGTGCATGTCTATTTTTGCTTTGTGTAATGAGCATGTTCCAGAAACAAGAACTAACCATTCTGTTAACATAGGTCACATAGGACCAACAGAGGGGTCCGCTGTGCCGAATGTCTTTTTGTCCCCCTCAGTGTCCGCCAGAAACGTCGATTTTGAATCAAAACAAACTCACTGCGTATGCTCAGATTCTTCTTCTCTGGTATTTGACTTATCATTGATGAGCCTTTATCGCGCCATTTTATAAAGATATTTTGTAAAACAAAGGTTGTGTGGACAGATTTTCATTTTTAACAGAGGGGAAAATGATCCCTATAGACAGGGCCATGACTTATACAGAGCGACCGCGGCTAAGTGGAGAGCAGGGCCGTCCTTCAATCAGAGGATCGACAGTTCGACCCCGGCTCTGGCTCAGCTAGTCGATGTGTCCTTGAGCAAGACACCGACATTGCTCCCGTAGCTGTGCCTATGGTGTAGAAAAGTGAATTGTAAGTTGCTTTGGATAAAAGCGTCTGCTAAATGACTGTAATGTAATGAATATCTGAAGGATGTTTTTCACTGTCTGCAATGTCACATTTGAAATTGTGCTTTTAGTCATCGGTGCAATGTCACTGACCTGATAGAGCTGGCTACCATTGTCATTAAATAACTTTGCCATTGGCTTGCAGATGAAACAAATCGTCTAAAATGTTCTTATTCATAAATCTGAATCTGAAGGCTTATATTAGAGGAGGTCTAAAAATCAACCTTTGTGTTGTTGAAGGCTGCAGGATTAATTTGCCCCTTCAGTCGGGTGATGGATTTACTTCTGTCTCCATGCTCATCTTTGATCGGGCCACATCTGTTACCCACGAGCCTCAGTATTAATGACAGTGCCAGGAATGCCCTGGAGTGTTTTCATTTGAGCGTATCTGAGTGAAGTCCGACTTATTATGGCTGCAAACTCATTACACATGTATGAAGTGACACGATGATTATGAAGTTAAAGCGCGGCCTGTCAGCTTACATTTTGGTCATGTGATCAGGTAAACACCTGCAGGTCTTTTTTTTTGTTTAGCTCAAAGTGGTAAAAGTCATGTGAGAGAGATTAAAATAATATTTGATGCAGTAGGCTATACTCTCGCTCAATGAAATGAAGCAACATGAAATACTGAGTGTGTGTGACTAAATTATTCACAGTTCTCAGACTGTGTCTCCTGCTTTCAAATGGTTGTGTCGGACACACTGATTCCATGATGGATCCTGAAATATGCTTCAGAAAGGATTTGCTTCATTGTTAGTAAAGTGGATAAACTGCACACTTTGATTTATTGATTTACTGATCAATTGATGGATCCATTCAACTACACCTACCAACATCATCTGTAAGCTCCCTTGGCCTTGCAGCCCAGCGTGCTCATGTATCATCATATTGAATATTAATTCCGCATTTACATGGTGCTAAAAGCAGTAAAAATATCATTAATTATGCATTAAAATAAAGTCATATTCCCCACAGTTTTTCATGAAGTCTTTGAGAATGAGCCATCAGTTTCAGAGAAGGCTTTTCACATCTTCCATCAATTTCAGTTCCATCTCATTCCCATCATCACAGCGCTGCTCCTGGATCATTACCAGATAGGTGTGAAATGACCATGACGCGGGCTGCTTCCTTAATACTGATTGCGGGTGACATGTCGTCTTGAGCACACCAGGCTGAAAAAGAGCAGTCATGGTGGAAATCATGTCTCTGTCCCCTGCATTTTAACTGCAACAGACCAGGAAATCACCCAGCGATTTCAAGAAGGACTGAGAATTCATCTTAAAGAAAAGAAAGAAAGCAGTTGAGTACTTTGTGTTTTTGAACTATACTCTTTTGGTGAAACGTGTTACTTCTGCCATACTTCATAAAAGTCGAAGAGAGTTCTTTTTTACATACCTCAAATGTATCGAAGGATTTATCTAAATGCTGTAGTTTCTATTCTCAGTCCTGTTATCTTTAGCAGGTGTACAGATGCAGGATGTAGGATGTGAGCGGCACATGTCTTGGATTTCTCTGTTAACTTGTACATTACTACGGTTTCAAGTTTCCACACGCAGTGAAGGGCTGACCAGTTTGAGCGTCAATGCAAGTGTGCAAGTCCACCAAAATCTTTTTCTGTTCTTTGTTTTAGTCTTGTGTACTTTCACGTCACTTGCTAGACGTCTCAGAAGTCTGGCACGGAGTCTCCTGCGTTCTATCGCTAAAACACTGAATGAATGCGTTCGCCTCAACTCTGGAATTTTTCAATGGAGAGTTCGGTTGGATGTCCTCAAACAAAAGAACCCTAAAAAGAACCCGCTGACCCTCCTGATGCTGAAACTCAAACACCTCTCTGATCCAAGACACCCCAATCAGCATTTAGCTCTTTAACTTCCTCCAGCTGGGTCCTTGCACCCCCCCCCCCCCCAAGTGGATTCCCCTACCCTGAGCTAACCTCCCCCGAGCGACAAGGGGGCCCAGGTGCCATCACTGAACGAGACGTCGGGGTAATTTGGCTCGGCGCGCCCAAACACACACACCCTCCGTACATCAGGGGACTCTGGACATTAAACACTGTCTCATTAGGTTTGTTTGGAAGACACTGGAGACCTAATGAGAGGCGATGTAATGACCAAAAACATCTGATCTCCACCCGCTCCAAACAAAACATCCAGGTAGGGCCCGGGGTCAGGGCCAAAGTCATGTCAAGCCTCCCTGCCTCTGAAGGAAGCAGGATGGGAGGGTGGGAGGGGGGGAGACGGAGTGAGGGAATCCAAGTTCAAGCACTTACGAAGGACAGTGGGGAGTGACAATGCAGCGTACTTGAGTGGAGAGCTGCCCTTTGTCTTCCGGATGCTTCAGAACTAATCCATCCATACTTTGTTTGGTGGGTCTCATGAGATCTGGGTTTGTGAGTCACTGTTTAACAATAAGCGTCTTGAATTTTCATTAATCAAAGAGTAGCAAAACAAAATCGGAACCACCTCTTTCAAAATCAGCCTCCTCTGCAGATGTCACCTTGTTTGTGAAGCAAATCTCCATGATGGGAGGGAAAAAAAAGAAAACGATGTTGTAACCGGTGCATCTAAAAGTTTGCACGCCACCCAAAATGGCCAGCAGCTGGGAGCCATTACCCAATTAAATCTAAATATCACAGACAGCTTTTTGAATTAGGGGCATTTCTCAGCTCATTAACATCTCATGAATGTTAAAATGAGAGGCAAATAATTGCTGCGTTGATGATATAGTTTGTAGTGTCATTACGGATGGTATTCATAAATCGCAATCAAAATGCGGTACTATTGTTTCAGTGATTAGTGACTTTGTTATTGCAAGGCCGCACATTGTGGTATTTCAAGAGAGAGTTAACATGGCAAACAGATTTCAGAAAGAGCTTTGGTTATGCTCACTCCCAAATCCGCCATTAGGTGTTCCTGCAGCCAGCGATATGAGATGGACTGGACTATGGTTTGCAATCCCCCAAATGACAGTAACTTCAGTAAAAAGACAAAGGAAAACAGTTGACAGAAATGAATGAAGGACTGCTAATGGCCATCGCTGTCTGTTGATCCGCTGTCCGTTTGGAGGGGGGGGGGGGGGGTATTCATGAGGTGTTGGAGAGATGGACTCCATGAGGGATGGTGGTCCCTCTTCACGGTGGAGAGAAGTGCTGAGATCTGCCAGCCACCCACCTCCTCCCTGCTGGACCCCAGGTGTGGAGCAGCTGAACCACCTATAGGCCTCTTGACCCACGGCCTGTCCACAGCTCAATACACCATTAGCCTATGCAGCTGACCTGACCAGTATGGCCACCTCACTGTCTGCTGTCCACGCTGGAAGACGCAATAAATGGTGCCGATGGAGACAAGTTTGCTCTACAAAAAGCCAATGGGATTTTGGATTATTGCAGAAAAAAAGGTCTTTGGTAAATAAACGTTTAAGATACTTCCAAGTTTTGTTCGGCAAGATAATCTTCACAAATGAACACAGCTTTTACGATTATTAAAGCAGTCACCAGAAGTAAAAAGCTAACGTTAGGCTATAAAGTAACTCCACCACGGTCACATGACTTCACGTCTCCACCACTAAGCTAAAGGAGGACTAGGGTTCTAGTGAGGACGCTTAGTCGTCTCATTTAGACGTTATGTAAGACACGTGGTAGCTTAAAAAATGCTTAGAGGGATATTTAATGACATATTTTATATCGTAGAACAAAAACATCAAAATCTCTTCTTCTTGTGTTAACCACAGACCTCATTTCAAGCATCTAACCAAAAAGCCATCGACTTTGAGACGAGGAAACAGTGAGTTTATAAATGCTGACTCATTTCCTGATTGTAGGACTCATTCCTGCAGTTATAGGGGGAAAAGAGTTTCATTTGTGCTCTTCAGATTTATTTACTCCAGTTAATTGCTAGCACAACCATGAGTCTTTAACTCATGGCCGTCTACAAAAACATCTGCATCTACAAAAACAAAACAGAGAGAGGTCTTTATGAATTTGTTCATTAATTAGTTCATTCATGTCCGCTAGTATTGACCATGTTTCATGCTGTCTGGAGACAAAGACAATATAAATATATATCTGTGAAGATGCTTACAGCTAAAACAGCTGATCAGTCATGTGAGTTAAATGTTCGCTTATTCTGCAAAGGTGTTTCCATATCCCATTCAGAGAACCAACTCTTTATCGACAAAGACAAAATACAACTCAAGAGAGTAGGTTTTTGAGGAAGATTTATAGAATTTTGCCATTTCCATACAGCTATTCTAATGCGATTCTTTAAAATGTGCTTAGGACACGTTGATAGAAACACATCTATTGCTGGTCAGTGTGAACTTCGTATCATGGTTTTGGCCATTATTTAGCCCTTGTCTTACAAACATCTGATTGGTTAAGTGGATACCAATAAGTCAAACTATTAGCAGGCTTCAACAGCTCAGAGACTACAGAGAAACTTGCAAAGAAATGCAATCACTGAGTAACAGACATGGCCTTGAATTGGCCTTTGCTGAATAATTGCAGAGATGAGCGAATATTGATATACATGTTCAAAATTCATATTCCCCCCGAGGATTATTTTCAGACACAGCACCAGGTAAAAGAAGTTGTGATGATATCCTGAGCGTTCCGACTGAATCCCTTTTTAATGTGATTGAAATGAAACGTGTTTCATTTTTGACCTTCATCTATCAAGGCCCCTCCTCCCTCCCCCTCCTGCCCAGTACTTCACTGTCAGCACTCCTCATCTGACATGAACTCATGTGAAGTGTGCACCTGGCATGTGAAAATACCAGCACCGCCCTAACTCATCACAGTCATCAACAAATATACAAGCGCTCAGTTGAGCTGGGTTTGGGTCCTGGGAGGATGCTTCTCAGAGGAATGATGAAGATGAGTTTGAATGGTTCTACCCATTCAATATACTTTTTAGGGTCTCTGACTTTTGGTGTCGTGACATTTCCCAGCGAGGTTAAAGGTCGCTGACCAAATGTCAGCAAACAGAGGAGTACAGGCAGATGGCCGACTGTGAAAAAAAATATTGATCTTGTCGATACATCTAATGAGCTCAGATACTAAAGTTTATGCTTTATGTTTATGGGGGAGAATCCATCCAGTATTACAGATGTAGAATTGAAAAGAATAAGGAATTGTTGCTGAAGTGAGTTCTGATTTCATCTGCAATATCTGATGATCAAAAAACTTTCCAGAAATCAATTTAGATACAAAAAACTGCATTTCGTTTCATCATTTATCTGCAGCGACAGAGACTTTACAATTCTTTAGAGGTTATAAATTGATTTCAGCTGAACATGTATGTCACCTTTAATCCCTTTGTTGGGACAAAAAGCCCACGACACAGCAGAAAGAAAAGGGTCAAAACATCAGAACACAGCAACCCCCCAATTTAAGAGAAAGTGGAGATGAATCTGGAATAATAAAGCAGGAAAAGGTATGTGGCTGTCAGTTTATGAGTATGTGTGTGAGTGATGAGCGGTGTGTGTGTGTCTAGTGCGGCGTCCCTGCTGTGAGCCTAATTAAAAGGAACTGGGTGCAGAGGGGCTGCTTTAGCACCCAAGCAAGTCCCTTTATATCCCCGCTTCCCTCCCTCTCTATCCCCTGCCTTTGATTACCGTGGAGCACGAATGCCCCTCAATCTCTGCTGCACATGTGACCTCGGTGGCTGAGAGGAGGAGAGGAGATCAACGGGGAGTGCCTTTATTATGTCGCCTCAGGGATGGAAAAGTCCTGTTTCGCCCAAATGTTTCTCCAGTTGAAATGAAATGTGACATAAATTGACTGAGTAAGTTTAAAGATGTGATTGGTAAGTCAGGTGCGTGACATGTTCATATTTCCCCTCTGCTGTCACATTTCATTCAATCATAAACACATCCAGCTGACTAACCGAAACTCATTCTCCTTCTTTTATTTCTTCTCCTAAAAGTGAGATGTACATTTGCCTCATTGTTTGTACTTGACCCAAAGAGAGCTTGTGGCTACTTTAAGGACCACATGGAAACTTTCTACCTTCGCAGATCTTTTTGTCTCCAAAAGAAAGAACTACTTCAAGACCTGATGAGAATGCGGGAAATTCAGGACAGGGGAATTGGGGGCGCGGTCATTTGATCACAATGGGCGTGGCCTCCTGCATATTACATTCAGTGTCAACCATTGACTCTGAAAACATGTTTATTTCTGGTGTAAATTTGAGTATTTCAGCATGGCAGTCTATGGGAAATTGAAATTCGCTTTTGAAACCAGCCTCAAGCAGCCATTCGAAGAACTGCAGTTTTTGGAACTTCTGCGTTGGTTTAATGTCTCAGCACTGGAGGTTGCAGCTTAGTGTCAGTAGCACTGTACAGTAGCAACGTATCCTCCTACAATGGTTCATATGATATCTTATGAAGAGTTACTCCTCATATTTTGTGCATTTTCTACGAAAGCCAGCAACATGTGTCAATTTCCTCTCGTTCATGGATACGGTCCATAAACCTTCGTCTCCACAGGATACAACTTAGTTAGGTTTCAGCAACAAAAGCACGAACGTTTAGGAAAAGATTCTCGTTTGGGTTCAAATAACCACGGAAGTACCGTAACTATACATTACGCACGTTACGTGACCGGTAGATCAACATTGACCTCCCGTTTCACATGAGGAACGAACAACGGTCTCCTGGCTGAAAGATCGCTGTTGGACTCGTTTGTGGCTTTTGAAATCGTTAAACTTCCTCGTTCATGATTACGTGCTTTACATATAAAATCATTTTGAGGAAGATGTACTAAAACCCAGAAGTGAGTCAGCATTCTTCACCTCGTATCAAAGTCAATGTGTTTTTTGAATGTGTTTTTGGTTAAATGTCTGAAATAAAGTCATGTGTAACAGAATTCTAACATTTGTCTCTTGAAACAGTAACAGTACTCCATCAATTGATCTGTTCCTCTGCCTGTATCTCATCTCATTAAGAATCCGACCATATGGACAAAGAGACAGGACTCACTGACTCTAAGATCATGGACACAAAGACGACACGCCCTCACCTGATATTATCAAGGCAGCAAATGAAAGACAGATTGCAACCTCACATATTTGTTTGTCTGGAGCACACTCTAACTCGCCAATAACAAGCCCTTCCACATGCACAAAAAAGCATGCACTTAAACACACACTGTGTCCAATTTGAGTTTATCCTAGTGTGGAGTAAGGGACTTAATCCCCTGCTGTAATTGCATTCGGGAGGTTTCTGAGAGGTTTGATATACCACTGAAGCCACTTTAGCATCTCAGGTCTCTCCAAGGTCGGAGCTTGACAACATATGTCTCTCAATTCCTTAATCCCTCTATTCCAAAACAAGATGGCTAAAATACATGCATCAGGGATGGTAATTAGTCAGACCCTCAAATACCCCTCTTGATTTGACTTGATTTGAAATGAGCAGCTGAGGAACAATAGCAAAACAAATGACACAAAATGGACTCAAGGAGAGAGAGAGAAAAGGAAAGTAAGAGACAGAAAGAGAATTGTGGAGGGAAATGTGTTCATTTTTCCACTCTGATTTTTAATTAAAGTAGCTTTCAATAAGGTGTAGGGATGAAATTGGAAGAGATCAGGTCTGTCCTTGGCAGGAATTAGAGTCTGTACTGTGATGGGTTCACCCTTCTGTAGCTTTGGCACCAGAGAAAAGGGTGACTTTGACAGGAAGGACTTCCTGCTACTATCACAGTTTACTCTGATGCAGTCATTTGTTTGTAATTCTACTGTTCAGAGTTTGTTATTTTGGTAATTTTGTGTCAGGAAGTGGTGGTAACCATGGGGCCCTGATTCAGGTATTCAGCCTTCCTTGGTCTCCTACAAAATGACGTTCCCATATAATTTAACTGCATTCTCTATTACGTTTCGAGGGAAACATATTTCCTCCCAAAATACGGTTGTCATTTTCATCAATCATGGTTTGGTTTAAAATGACTAAGACATTGAAACCAATACATGATTAAGTCTAGGCAACAAAGTATTTGTTTCAAACAGGACATGAAGTCTCCTGGTGGGAGACTTGGGTTTTTTAAACCTGTCCACCTCCTCCTTGTGTTAGTGTTTACTTCACCCCTACCCGCTTCCTGTAGGTGGCACTTCCCGGAACTATAAATGGGTGCTCAAGTCTTACAATCTGGCGGTTCAATCAGTCACTCACTGCAGTTGTCTATTTGTTTGTTTGCAGGGAGAACTAAAAGGAACATATCCTTGTCCCAGCTGTGCACATGGCTCCCAGCAGTCCTACAATAAATAAATCCAATAACATTGGTAACTTCATCACATTTCAAATACTGTCCGCAACAATTCTTCTATCTCATGTTTCACACACATCTTCCTTATCTCAGTGATTTAACCCTTTACTGCACCTTCCTTTCATCAGAAATGCTTCTTGTTTTCTCATGCTACATTTCTACAGTCTCTTCATTAAGTCCAACGGAACTTGCATCCCTTTTGTTACAGTGTGAGGGACCCCAGATGATGCCAGACCCTGTTCATCCATCACCCCTGTCACGCATCCCTGCACCCCCTCCAACTACTCCACAGCCCATATCCCAGCATGCATATTCACAGGAGCTGGTGTCCCGTCTGAGGGAACCAAAGTGCCCCGCCCCGTGTATCTCTTTCCTTATAGTCAATATTAAAATGGGCTAATAAAGATGGGCAAAGATTCCCCCGTGGTAATGGCTCCCCGGAGACCCCCCGACTAATTAAAGGGCTGCCCCTTCCAATGAACAGTAATCACTCACGGTAGACAAACACATGAGCTTTGTGTGGATGAACAAACGGATAAGAGCATAAAGGGATAACACACACACACACACACACACACACACACACACACACACACACACACACACACACACTGGTATTAGGTCGATACTTCTTTTGTTATAAAAAAGTTCCTTGATGAAGTACCCTGATTATGTGAATTCAAGTTGAAGCCATTATCCTTAATTGGTTTCACCCTTCACATGTAATCACAAAGAGGAAGAAGCAGATGAAGAGGAGGTTGACTTCTAACCCTCCTTTTGATTTCTGGGTCATTTTGACCTCTTTCAAGTTCAAATAATTTATGCAGTTTCTTTTCTTGGAACTGGTTATCATTATTTGATATTGTCAGTCTGTGGTGTTTGAGTTTAAATGTGAGCCTGAAGAGAATATTAAAACTTCTGTGGAGACTTAACTTGACTCAAACTCTTGTCTGGGTGGTTTGTGGAATGTTTTACTGCTGCATGCCATACTATTAAAAAACAGTGGGTCATATTTGATGATTATATATTATTATCATTTTTACTATTATTATTTTCTAGTTATAATAGTAACCCAACCCTTTTTTTAAAGTATTAATATTATACTCAAACTTGACAGCACTACTTTTAGCTTACTCTCCTATATTTCCCTGAGATTTTTTCTTAAATTTGTTCTTGAGAAAGGTCCCAAGAAAAGTCTGACTGATTCATGCTGTGTTGTTAAACCACAGAATTGCACCCGTGTTCTTATAATGAATCCCATTGTCCTCGTAAATTGAAGGCGTGTGCCAGTTGATCCTCATTAGCAGGTAAATGTCGCACCAATCCCCATGAAAGGCCACGAGACTGCAGGACTGTGTGCACCGCAGCGTTTTAAAAGAAAAGTTGAGACACTTAATCCAAGAATGGCCAAACAGAAGTGTAAAGAGTTAGCACCGGACTACAAACATAAAAAGAAACTTCCATAGATCTACTTCTGCAGGAAGTAAACTCAATAGCTGAACTCATATTTAGTAAATAAAATAACACAAAAAAAGATGCATAGGATTCGATTATTCGTTGAGTGAACGCTGCATCCAGAGAACAGATGAAGTAAAAATAGTTCCATCCCTAAAATGGGTTCCCAATTAACATAATTATTGTGAACGTAGGCATGGTGTTTGTTTAATTTATGACCATAATGAAAATAATTATTGAAAATACTTTAAAATGACAAAAAATATACTAATATTAATTTAATCCTATAATATCATAGGACTTGTGTGCTCTCGAGTGTTGTAGATTCTGTCTTTACAAAAGAACAAATCCAAAATAAGAAACACTGGTGAATGTCAAACTGTGTGAGTGGTACTGGACTGAACAGAGGTCTGCCTTGGGATCCTGTTCAAATGGCCACATTATTAAAATCCTTATAACAACATTATACAATGCTGCTGTTTGCATGTGAAAAGAATGAACAATGAAATAAAAAAGGGGCAGAAATGCTTTTGATAGCAGAGTCACAGCCTGATGAAGAAAACCAACTAGCATGGACTTTGTCATTCACCGTAATAGTTTTGAGCTTCAAGCTCAGATGTGCCTTGTGATTTCGTACTAAATTGAGACTACAGACGTTATCTCAAATGTACAATGTACGTAGAATCAGGTCTGGACATTGCCTGAAGTTCCCCTTTTACACATGTCGCACACAAAAGGAGGTCAGTGTCAGACGTGTTCTCACCTTCAAGAAATACTCTGTTTGGTATAGAGGTGGTGCCTGGCTAGAGCATTCAGGAGTCAGGACATCACACAGTTTGTATATTGGTCGTACACATGGACTGTATATAATAGGGGTGTAATGGTACACGTATTCGTATTGAACTGTTCGGTACGGGGCTCACGGTTCGGGGCTCACGGTTCGGTACGCATTACGTACCGAACAATATCTTTGAATAATATTAAATTGCTTTTGAAAAATGTAATATTGCTGAAATTGGTGGAGCCACTGCGCTCAAACATGGCAACCCACCCGACGTAACGTGCTGTCCTTCCCTGATTCGCCACGCTCCTATTACGTGACCGTTCCCGGATGTTCACAACAGTCTTGATTACCGATCGACTACGAGGTTAATTCAACATGAACAACTGATTACAGGCGTTGTTGACCGTGTTGTCTTTACCAGCAGCTGCTGTTCAGTTAAAGTCTGCATTTCTGTGGAGGAAGCAGCTGTTAATGGAGCGATTAGCAAGCGGCGTGATCAGCCCTATGGAGCGGACGTCTGAAGCCACGGTTAGCAGTAAATGCTATCCAGTAGGACAGATAGCTAAGCCTTCAGCAGAGCTACGAGTGCGAACAGACAACATCGAGGAAACGAGTGAGAGACGTGTGTTGACCAGATTTATGGACCCGTAATCTAGTTAACCTTTGTGTGTAAGTGTTGATTTTAATGTAAATATAAGGTGAGAGATATAGAGCAAGACCCCCAGCGCTGTAACAAAGTCAGACAAATAAAACTTCTAAAACTTTCCACGAAATGTATCTGTTTGAGTTTGTAGAGGAAGATTTTAGAGAATATTTTAAGTATCAAACACGACCTTTCATTATTAAAGACTTTCTTACTCTGTCGTATTATTTTAAACTAAGCAACCAATCTACTTCCTGTTTACACCGGCACCATCACGCCCAGTGTAAGTTACGTGAATAGTCATGTAATATTCGTTACAAACTCTCCCCGCAGCGTTTAGGTATCTGTTCCCTCTTGATTCAAACAGGGCTAAAGGTATATCCCTACTCTGGAGTGATAAACCAGGCTGTACCAACATGCTTAATGCTTTTGACTACTCCTTCACCAGCCCATTTCTCCAGACCATAATTCCTGCTTTGTAAAAGAAAACAAAAGCCCCGAGAATCAAATCAGACACGCCCCCTTGAGAGTATTTGGCATTTCTGCTTTTTTGCTGGATTGAAAACGTACCGAAACGTACCGAACCGTGGCTTTAGGGCTGATCAAGCATCAAATCGTAACAAGGCTCTCCTAACGATCTCAATGAAATGCTCAGTGACTTAATTAGATGATGTGCTGTGCATTTAGAGTTGGCCTGTGTGTAAATGTGTGCAGGGAAACAAGGGATGACAGGAGGGAGGGGGGGGGGAGTGTTTGTCTTTAACATGAGACTAAATATAAGGATGATGGTCTTTTTATTTGACCCTCTGGTTTTGCTTCATCATTTCTGTCATTTGGACAATCCAACATGTTCAGTGATTAAAAACTTATATATATATATGTATATAAACACTATAATTTCTTCAATGAACAATATACCTTACCCAGAGGCCACTCTGCTGCTTTCACCTTGGGATGATGACATTGCCATCCTTAGAGCCATATACACTCCTTAGCATATTGATCAGTTACTGGTGAGGTGATCCAAGAAATCCACTTTGAGCAACACAGAACACACTTTCTGACAGAGTTTATGTGTACCCTCTGGCCTGCAGGACTAGCATCATTGAAATGAATGAGCAGCCTGCATTTTTACACACAGGTCTGACGTCTGGAGAATATCAGAAAACATTGCATTTAGGGTCACGTTTAAGGGTTAGGATTATGTGTTCGGTATTAGGGTTAGGGGGACAGTGGGATATCATTAGCCACCCCTGCTAGGAAAACTTTATTTATTCTTCCTTCTCTCTTTTTTCTGGCTCCTCTACAATCACAGAAATTCTCCCGGGAACCCTATATTACAGACCGCCATGCACTTTCACTAATACACACACCCAACACCATAAAAGCCAACCTGTTTTCTGCTCTGTCCTGTCTAGTCTCACCTGTCATGTCCCCCTTTAAAAACAAAAAGAATATTTAGCATTTTTGGGTTCGGGTTAAAAGTAGAAATGAAGAAAATATGTCTAATAATGTCCAATATCTTAAATGTATTCCACATGTACAAATACATTTGTGTCCACTGTTAACGTAATTCCGGATTATGTATGAAAATATACAATTTTGTATTTATAAAAATTTGTCTCTCATTAACTCAGATCATTTTGTGTCTTTGATGTTTTGATTTCAGTCTGTTTGCTCAGTTTGTCCACGAGAGGACAATGCCGTTTTAACTCAGGTGTTGCTAAGGAACTGCAGCGAGTATTCACTCCTCATCCAACTGAACGATCAGATTGAGACTGTCTGCAGTCATACACACACAAGTCTTCCGTTTTGCAGATGACAGAAACTGAACAAAAATGTTCTGGTTGGTTAAAACCAACCTGTAAATGTTGATGTGCAATTATAACGGAACTTAATGTCCAGAATTCGGCCATTTAAACACCTTAAGACAAGATCAAAGTGCTTTGCAAGCTCAGTGGCACAAATCAATCTGAAACTGGTCAAGTAAATAAAAAAGCATGTCTGCACCTCCAGTCATTGTAAACCAACTGTCTTTGATCTCAGGAGGCTCTAAATGACGGCATGACCATTAGAGCCACTGTCACTTCCTGAGAGGCCAACAATTGGTCCCAGCCGGCAGGCCAGCCACGCTAATGGCTTCGGTGTGGAAGATGTGAATGCGCTGGTACCAGCGGTAGGGGAGGACCAGTGGGTGCCTGGAAAAGAGCCACTCACACCTCCACCCTTAATTGCCGTGAAACCTCCATCTAGTTTAGGGTTGGGTGAGTGGATGGTAGGGTGAACTTTGGGAGGCCCTGTTCCCCCCCCTCCAAGGACCAGTAGAGGTGCTAAATGGACACCAGATGGAAGAAGCACAACAGAGAAGTGGAGCAGGAGGAGGCAGGGGGTTTAGCATGGAGCATGGTGAGCGACTTGGCTGGCTGTGTGAACCTTGTTGCTCTAGAGTTGTATGGGCATATGTCAAGGTATTATTATGACGTTGAATGTGAAGAAGGCTGCGTTGTAAAAACCCTTCTGCTGAGAGACTTTTGTGAAGTTCCAGGAAAAACTCTTCTTTCAAAAGAAACTTTCCGATAAAGACATCATACTATGAGGTTTTAAATGGAAACGGAGGCAAAAATAAACCTTGATTTTGGCACCTGTGCTGCACCCGCTGTGTTATTCCAATAGATTTTCTGGGGTATGACTGACGACAGCGCAGTTAACCAAGCAAGCCTGCGCATTTGCATCACAGTGGTGAACATAAATGGATGGGGGACTAAATTAAGAGGGAAAGGTTGACAGTGTCCCTGCCTGTGTTGTGCTGTGTGTTAATCATTTCCCAAGCCCCTCTGGCTTCAATAAAGGAGAATAAAAGAATATAAAAGAACAATTTGGGCTACCCCAGCTGTGAATAACCAACCCATCACACCGAACAATAGCCCAGTCACGCTTTCTATAACTCAGCTTGTGATCTCGGACACGCCCCTCTCTCTTGCCACATCTTTGTTAAAGTCGTCTGTCAGGCATATCATTTTCCTCTCCCCACCCCTCCTGCACGACCAGATGGTTCAAATCCATAATCCCCCCCCCCCCCAAAAAGAAAACACCCTCGGACCCCCACTTCCACATCGTTTCATGATGTGACATTACTCTCACCGTGGCTCATTATTGGCCAGTAGTAGCCCACCCCCTTGGCTAATTAAGCTCAGCTTTGTCGAGCCGGGGAGCAATAGCTTAGCGAGCTGGGAGGACGTCCCAGCACCTGGGGAGTCTACCTGTTACAGCGCCGGGCTCATCAGCCTCACAGAGAGGAAGAGGCAAGCCGGTGATGAAGGGGGGCCCAGCTGGCTGGCCTGCACTGGCACTTAGAGAAGAGGCGGGGTGGTAGCCACTGGTGCATGATGCAGTTGTTTTAGCAGCCCTGGGGGCATTTTAGGCAAGACACACCTCAGTAGGTATGCATTTAAAAGTGCATGGGTTTTCAATCGCTGGCATGCCCACATGTTCAAGTTGCTAAAATGCATTTTTTCCCTCTCAGGAATGCTGAAGGCATGAAACCGTAGAAAATGATATCCATCTAATATAATTTGCCACCACAGCACTGTTAAATCTACTTAAGCTTCCGTTTTTATTTTTGATAAAATGAATTGTCAGTGTGAGAGAATTGACCCTTTGCTTAGTCCCGTCCTTGAATGCTGACTAACCATTACATTGGCAAGCTCTGACCAGGGTCCGACAACTGTCCGGCTCTGCTCCGTAGACTCTCATGTGACGGTTTCAAATGTTCTTCTTGTTCAAGCTGGTTCAGATTTGGAGCTAGTCATGGTTAAACGTTGTGTAATAGTACTATTCTTTAACGGGAGAGGTTGGAAGGAAATATACGTTTCTACGTAAAAACTTGTGGAGCTAACATTAGCAGAGAACGTTAGAATATTATTAACTAGCACTTCTATGCTAAGCTAGCTACAGAAGGTATACTAAATGTGAGGGGTGGGAATCACCAGAGATCCCGCGATACGATATTATCATGATACTTCAGCGATATTATCACGATACTGCGATAGTCTGAGTATTGCGATAACATAGGCCTATATTGCGATTTATTACTTTTTTCAACTTCAAATGATGTCCCCAAAGGAAAACTGTGTCAACATGTTTTATCTGATAAGATAAAGTTTTCAGTCCGTTCATCTCACTTCAATCATTTTTATTGCAGCAAATATGATTGTCAAGCAGACAGACTGAACAACAATGTCATAAATGTTGCATGAACCTGACAAACTGAACTGTTTGTATTACTACATAGTCCAACTGAACTAAATGCAAACGTGTGGACTCAGTATATGAACTATAACTTGTATAAGTAGGATATTAGAGTTATATAACTCAGTATAACTTGCGATGCGTGGACGTCGAGGGCAGAGAGACAGTTATGCGCTGCACTCTCCCCATGAGCCGGCTACTGTTGGCAGATTTAACCCCGTTGTGAGGCCAGATGTCTCTCTTTGTTTTGACCAACTTCCTACCAATCACGCTGACCCGGACCTTTGCTGACCTCACCAGAAAACAACTCAGCACCATCTAGTGGACTGAAAAAGCAATTGATTTGATTTTTCTAGTAAATGTTTATTTTTTTTAATTTATTTTTTATAGTTTATATAATAAAAGATCGATACTTGGCGTCCGTGTATCGATACAACATCGCCACGCAAAATATCGCGATACTAGCTGTATCGATTTTTTCCCCACCCGAGTAAATGTATGCACATGCTGCTTTTGCTTTTTTCATGATTTTAACTGTGAATAAAGACCAAATACACTGTTTGATTTCATTGCATTGTGTTCTGTCTGGATCTTCAGGTGATGTGTTGGTTCACTTTTACGCTGTGATCTGTAGCTTTACTTTCTATCTTTATCTATTTCACCTGTTTTTACTGCTGAATCAGTTTGACATCCTGGATATATCCATAGACCCTTCTATCTGCTTCTCTCTGAAATCTCTTGTTTGTTTTTCCTAAAATTCGATAATATTTATTCAGGGAGTGAAGTTAGTGACAGTGTGAACTCCATGGTAGCACTTACAGCTTGACGGTGTAGCATTCATTCAGATTATCTGAGTATTGTACCATTTCTAACGGCTTTGAATGACGATTTCAGATTTTATCAGAAAACATGTTCTAGAGAATGACATCAAAGGTGACTAAATCTCTACAAGTGAGTCCCGGTTAAAGCACTTATTAATCCGCGACTGCGGCTTGCCATTGATTTTCTCCTGGAATGTGCGTCCTGTTTGAAGTTGGCTGTTCGCTGCACACAGCACTGTGGGAAAGCTATCAAGCTTAAAAGGTTTTCTCCTCCTTCAAATTCTGAGGCTGACAAATAATTTGTCTTATTTCGCACCAATCAACATGACGTAGACCCCTTCACTCTTGCTCCACAATATTTCCCTCTTTCTCCAACTATGATTGGAATGAGCTCCAATGTTTCGGGGGTCCACAAACACACACACACACACACACACTGATTGTGAGAACGTGAATCAATCTCGTTAAACGGTGTCACATCAGAGTCTCACTGCAGCGCGGTGCACAGGGTCAGTCTCCAAGAAGCACTTGAAGATGGTGGACCGGGGGGGGGGGGGGGGGGGGGGGGGGGGGTCCAACCCGAGGGACCAGAAGCGGTCTGGAGCTCGCTAAAATTACCACCTTCGATTTGGTCAGAATACTAATGCATATTAAATGACTACTTTGCATTTATCTGCATTCATCTGACAATAAAATAGTATGAAAATAGGAATAGAATAAAAATTGATATGTAAAGGTGTGTGGAGGGGAATTCATGAGATGCAAATGTGTGATGGGATAAATGGCAGGTCCATCTTTTCCTACTTAATATCCGTGGGGTCGTGGCTAATTGTGCTTTTGTTGTGCAATTACCCAGAGTTTGCTCAGGGTTTACACAGTCGGACTGCGGGGATGTGGCTTGTGCTTTGTTTAACTTCCTCCCCTTGTGGCCCCCTGTGTAATTTAGGGATAATCCCCTGACTAAAGCATATTGGCTCTGTCGCTCCCAGTTACACTGCCTGCGATGTGACTGTCGATGAGAAGAAATAGAAATAGATGACACAAAGATTGCTCTTAAGGAGGCACGGCTGTCTAGGTTTCAGCCTGGTTAGCGGGCAGTCCGAACACTTTGAAGTCGCCATTGAAGTTATGAGGCAATTGGAGGAAATGAGGAAATTGGCCGCAGGGTTTCCCGGAGAGCCAGTTTGTAAGAGTCCTGATTGGACACAGAGCCTTCATAGGGAGACAGTGGACATTTTGCTCAGGGGGCCTGTCTTTCTGGCCTGCAGAATTTTCTTCACTTCAACAAAGACAAAACTGAGGAAGTTGTTTTTGGAGCCAAGGAGAAACGTTTAAAAGTCAGTGCTCAGCTTCAGTCGGTAATGTTAAAAATCACAGACCAAGACAGGAATCTAGGTGTAGTCATGCACTCAGACCTGAATCTCAACAGCCTCATTAAAACATTTACAAAGTCAGCCTACGATCACCTCAAGAATAAATCAATGATTTAAAGACTGATGTCTCAGCAGGATTTGGAAAAAACTTGTCCATGCATTTATCTTCAGAAGACTTTGTGCTGGTGTCTTCTTCCTTGCTGAAATGTGCTGTATAAATAAGCTTGCCTTGCCTACTAAATATCTAGGACAGAGACACCAATTATGGCACTTTGGCATATGGGCAGTGCCGAGTGCCCAGCTCTGTTGGATGGAACTGCTCCAGGTTAGTGACACATGATGTTTATTGCCAACCCCCCCCCCCCCCCCCAATTACTGCCACCTCCTTTGCTGATGGCTGTTGTGTATCAGTGTATCAGATATATCAGTGCAGGAGGCAAAAGGCGAGGGGGGAGTTTCATACACCTGCAGCCTGGATCTGGCCGCCTGCCTGCATTTAGCCCTCCACTATCCAGCTGGGAGAGAAGGGGCGGGGGATGCATCCGGCTGTCTTTACCCCAGCACAGGTTCCCAAGGGGGCAAACTGCAGCAACAGACCCCAGAAGTGCACGCGACCAGACCCAGGCACAGATGTTCCACCCTGCTGCCACGTGGCCTCTACCGTTCTGATGCCCGTCTGACTGCAGGTGCTGGCAGCAATCACGTCTCGCTGCTCAGGACGAGTCAGACTTTTACCACACTTCATCCCAGCTGACACCCATCAGGGGATTAGGACCCTGCACCCTGTCATCGCTCCGACAGACAAAGCGGCTGACATGACAATGAGCTGCGGCGATGAAGCCAGAGTCTTTCCCTTTGGACGTTACATTCAGAATGTTCCTAGTTTTTAGAAAGAAAGCATGCTTGATGAAATGTGAAAAAAAAACCACAAGTGAGGTTCATGAAACATGCATGGGCTGGGGAGTTGGTTCTAATCCAAGTTGAATGGATCTAAAATCGTCATAGCCTTAGCATAATATGATACAACTCTTTCATTAAAGTTTCAAACACTGAAGCAGTTTCATACCTGCAATATTCATGTGATCAGTACATTGAATACATTTTCCCAAAGTTGATAATCAAATGTGTCTCCCTTTATTCGCAGTTTGGGGGCCTCTGAGTATTGAAGTTAACCTTGGAACTGCACAAATGTCCATTTGCTTACGGAACGCTACAGTTGAACTGGGCACGAAAAAGAAGTTCTAGAGGAAATGCATGCAGTTGCTGCAGACTTAAAGAGGACATGTGGAGCGGCTCAGCTCTATAGTTGTTGTGGAGCAGATCTATCTCTGTAAGCTGTGGTGCCTCATTGAAACTGTAGAACTCTTCAGCAAAAGATAATCTATTTAATACGCTTGTCTGCCGCTTTTCATCATGCGAAGTTCTGTCGATAGATTTGGGCTGTGGGAAAGAAAGTGGATAATGAGAGTTCAATTGAGACAAAAGTTATCAAAACTGTCTCTCACCTGTGAGAAACAGCTGGCCTCCTATCCACCTTGTATTGTGTTCTGTTTTCCAGCTCAGGATGTTGTAATGTATTGACCCAAGAGGGGGTCAGTGTACCTCTCTGTTGTTTCTGATCAACTGGTTTTACCTTCTAACACTGCACCAATATCAATCAGTGCACCTAAGCAAGCCCCTGCAGTGTTTAACCAATCTACTTTCTCTCGGTTGAGGAAAAGGTTGTGGTTTGACTTTAAATAACTACACAAGCGTGTATATATACATATATTGGATATATAAAACTAACTAGATACAACATCAGAGGCGGCGCCCCATTCATTCTCATAAAAGCTGCTCAGTGGCACGCGATCAAAAAAAGTTTGACCTTTGAATATGAAATGACCCGGATCTCTTTCATAAGAGCTGTGTGGGAATGTGAAAAAGGTTTGAAATTGTAATAATTGTCAGAGCGAGACAAAGACATCCATCGCACAGGATGTTGACATTAATGACCCATCTGCATCCATCTCTGCATTTACATGTATATGAAAGGCCAAACACCCTCAGAGTGCCACCATTCATCCCTCTGTTTGATGGATCTGCATGAAATTTGGTTTCATGCTTCAGAGTCCCTCATGTCACTGACAAAAGCACCTCAGACCAAACAATGCAGGTCACCATGCAGCTCCCCGCTGTTCTAAACTGTGGCCACACTCACTTAGAAAATCACTGCCTATTAAATGAAATAACCCAAAATATAGATTGAAAACAAGTGTCATTTTGCGAACTAATATTACTGTTAGAGTCACTGTTCTACTGCGACCTACCAAGGCTACAGCTGTTGTATGATGTTACATCTGTGCACATGGATAAAACAACGCATGGCAGTGCAGAGTAAACAGAAGCCATAAAGCCTGGACGAACATGTGTCCATCTATTTTGAGAAGACGCTCACGATGGCCGAACAGGGAGTGAGCAATCATACACACACACATCTTTGTTGTGGCACTTCAGAGCCGCCTCATTACGGATAGTTTATGAATGAAAAAAAGAAATTTGGTTTTGAAAATAATTGCAACAACATTATCATGTGCAAGTCATGATTCGCTGCCTCCTGTGTTTTCCCAACATATTGTTCTGTGAATATTCATCAGTTTATCTCATGCAGCTTCAGGTCTTCAATGAAAAACTGAAAGTATAGGTTGTCTATCTCTACCTATACTAGTGTCCAACCTGTAATCCACTAAACTCATCCCACACAATGTAAGTGGACTCTAAGGGCAGAACCTTCAGGTAAAAACATTGTTTTGCATGCACAGTTCAGTTGAGAGACTTGGTGCTATAGTGCTTCCATAACATGTCTTCCTCCAGACTAGTGCAGAAAAAGATCCCAATGCCTCATTTGCAGATTTTAACATAACATTAAAAACTTGAACTACAAAAAGAACTGTCTAAACATGAGTACTGGGGGGGACTGGTGAAGTTACGTGTTGATATCTATGAGTTCATTTTGTATCTTATTCACCTGTAGAGTCTTCTAAACGTCTGTGATGTAACTAAACATCTCTTTAAAGGATGTTTTCTCTAAATGAGTTTGTTCTCAGACTCAAACAGATTCTCCACTTCAGCAGCTCTTACATTCACCAAACCTTACACTTTCATTCTCTCTGTACTCTGAAGGCTTCTACAGTGTTACAGGGTTTCTTCATATGTCATTCAGAGCCTGATTTATAGATTTTATTACCAAAAACATGATGGACATTTTGGCTGTTGACAGTAATTTCTGGTTCATAGTGTGATACAAAGAAATATCCAAAATCCCTTCAGTCGAAACCTTGAACTGTAATTTGTCAACAAAATGAAACAATCATTTTGCACCTGTCTTTATCCAATGTTCAGATTTCTCTTCTGGAAATGTGTCACATATTTGATAAGACAATGCATCATTTGCATCTTCAAAACACAGATTTTCAGAAACCTATACAAAAAAAATATTTGTCATGATTTTGGTAACCAACAGGGGAAGTCTCCAGGGGATTTCTACCCGTTTCACCCGGGCGTCTGCCTCACGGTGCAGCCCAACCGTGTGGAACAAGGCGTCCCTCTCTCAGACGGCTGAAGATAGACCGGCTTTGAGGTGAGAGTCATGCTGTTTCCAACAATCATCCATCTACCTTCACCTGGGAGACGGCAACCTCAGCGTCTTCTCACATTACTGAAACACTTAAAGCACACATGTGAAACATCTGGATCAGACGAGATGACTCCCTCACAGCTATTGATCTTACACAGCTCGCCCTCCTTCCGTACCATGTCCATGTAGCACGTTCATTAGCATGTGTGGATGTAGCTGGCACAGATGCCCCATGAATGGAAGGCCCTCTGAAATGAGGCGGCTGCGGGGGGGGGGGGGACTTTAGGAATAGGGCACGGGACGGGGGTCGTCACGGCAACTTTGTCGGCGGGCCGGCTTCCATTGTCCCAGTGATGAAGCGGGAGGACAGGGTCCTGATGGGGGACGGGTATCGTTAATAGGAGTCACACTGAAGCTGTCAGCGGGGCGTCCGGGGCGCCACATGCGACCATGCTGCTACGAACGCACATGCACGTCAATGATGATATGCAGACTATGCATTAGGGCCATAGCATGCTTTAGCATGATTGAAGGTATGCGGGTGGCTTTGTTCCATCCGTATGAAAGCACTCTAACACTCTTAAAAGCTGCTGCTTTACTGTGTGTTTCTGATATTTTCCACATTGACATTATGGCTTTAAAAAGCAACCATTCTTGACATTATTTTAAACCATTCCAAGATGCTCCCAGCTTTTTCTTGGACTTCAAAATCAATTTTAAAATTGAAATACATTTCTTTGGCCTTTTGTTTGCAGTATGATGGTACAAAACAGCAACTTGTACATACTGTAGAGAACGTGTAGCTTTTCCCAAAGACAAATGGACTCTAATCCCTTTTTTGATGCGATGACCAGTTTGTGAGGCTGACAAAGAACATGTGACAGGAGGAGAAGAAACACATCCTCAGGAGTTTGGCCTGTTTACCACGTACTGTATGCTGTTATGTATATGAGACTGCGTGTGTGGTTTATGGGTAATACAGGGACAGTAAGTCTTTCTCTCAAGCGCCCTGATTCAAAGCCTCAGATTATTAATGTAATAATTACACATTTATTGCCAACAGCACCTGCTCTTTCTCTCTCTCCTCTGGACCCCCGGGGACCCCATCACAGAGAGGGAGAACAGGAGAGGGAGGGAGGGAGGGACACAGGAGGAGCCAGAAGGAGGGGTTGGAGAGTGGAAAGCAGCAAATCCGAAGGGGTCACCATCACATCGCTGGATTCTTTCACACCGACGAGAGGCTGTTGTTTTGTGCGTGGCCACAGACAGCGTGTGAAGTTATGTGATCCTCGAACAAAAGGAACAAG
>NC_136647.1:22349348-22361848 GCF_949748355.1 Melanostigma gelatinosum
GCACACAGGAGTCATACCACAAAGAGAAGCATGGACCAAGTTCCTTTTCTTTCTGCTATGTAAAAGACCTCATTAGAGTAGCTACTTTCGCTAATTAATCAATAAAAGCTCACGTCAAGTTTTTATGATCCTCAGAATAGACAATAACAGAAAACTAGAAAATTCCGTGAGAAATTTTGACAGTGTGGCTGCTACTGCCCGAACACGTCGCAATATATATATATATATACACACCGATATTACAGGTAGTATCGTTGAGGTTCAATTGAGATATGGCTTCTCTCTCTTCTGCATTTTAGATTCATACTCTTGGATTGAATCTTGTATTCGTGATGGACAGTCCACAAATGGCTCCCGTCATTTCTGGATTGGAGATTCTGTACATCTTTGTTTCAGATATATACCTTTGAAAATTACATTTCTGTATTTGTGATGGACACACTTGACCTTAACATTTCTTAACATGAACCTCATTCTGAACTTCATGATAAGATAGTTACTCTGTGGGGCTTTTATTTTGAAAGGGTGGGACTGGGTGGGCGAGAGACACACAAAACCTGGAGCAATTTGTTCGGAAAAATCTGAATATTTTCCTGCTCCCCTCCACTCTGACAGTTATGTCCTCACTCTAGCACTGAACATTCCGTGCAATACACACCCATTATAAAATCTGAAACGGACCCAAAATGTTCCTGAAACTTAAACATTGACTTAATGAAAACTGTGCTAGCTATCAAACTGCCCATTTGGCTCAATAAAGTGCAGCGTTTTATCTATGTTTTAAACTTTGAATCATGTTTCTACGTTAAAGTATGGCTAGTCAATATGGGCCCAAAGTTAAGTGTTTTTTTAGCTCTCTTCACGCCGAAACCCCATTCAAGTCAATGGAGAATTTTTTTTTTGCTCCATTTTTGGAAAACCGCTGGGCGAATCTCTCTAGAAAAAACATAGCACACGATTCCCGATCAGGCCGCATGTTTTTCATGTATATTTTGCGCAGGTGTTGACAACGCTGTGTGAGGAGAAGCGCAGCAAACTTTCTGAATAAATATTATTATTATGATTAAGCCCGATGGATTATATACAGTGTGCAATATACAATTATATACAGTGTGCAGTAAAACTGCCTTTGTGCTACAAAGCCACACTGAACTGAGAAGCTGTTCATATATCTTTTCATATTGTTGTATTTAAAGTGTATGTGAGGTGATTTTCAGATAAACTTGTGGTTTCAATGCTAAAAAACCCAAGTTATGATGTGGTGTGTGTGTGTGTGTGTGTGTGTGTGTGTGTGTGTGCGTGTGTGTGTGCACATACATATAGGCATCTTTGCATTGAGGCAGCTGGACATGTCGATGTGTGCCGCTCTACTGTGTAATTGTATGTGTGTATGTATTGTAAGTTATGGGCGCTAATGCAGCCATGTGTCCCGTCATGGAGGTCAAGTAGGCTTCCCTTTGCTCTCTTCACCATAAATCTGCCAGGGAGTCATTAACGATGTCTGCGTGTGTGTCTATGTGTGTGTGTACATATTTCCCAGCTAATTACTCCTAAATATATTTCAATATGAAAATCCCGTAACAGCAGCCTATAACCCCCCTCAACAGATTTTTATTTGTGCAGAAGAGAAAGAGTGCTGCCTGCAGAATCCTTATCAGTGCAAATCAGCCTTTTCGTGCAATCAAGCCTGCTCTGTTTGCACACTGCCGGAGACATGCTGAATTCTAAAAGGCTCTTGGAACTACAGAGGGAAGGCTGTCACCATGGTGCCCCGATGCCCACCAGGATCTCTGAGAGGAGGGTTGAGCTTCCCTTGCCTCCCTGTGGAGGCTCTTTGGTGCAGACTGTCAATCTGGAGCTGCCTGAATCCAGCCAGTACCTGCATAAAGCAAAAATATAAAGACGGAGAAGTGGGTAACTATAGAGCAAGCGACAGAACAATACAGTTCAGACTGCTTCCCACTAGATCCACTACATCCCTGCTGCTGTATTCCTCATTTATTCACTGGGAATCGCTGGCTGGTAGAGTTGCATTATTAATGTAGATTTCCAGGGAGCATTTGGGAAGCCGAACATCTTTATTCATAGCCCAAGCCAAGAGCCGGGAACCACCAGTTGTCTCCCCCTTGTCCTCACCTCAGCCTGACTCCACCATCGCCAAAAGCCAGCCATTAGCGTGACCGTGGCCTCGCTCAGTAACTCGCGTCACATTGGGCGGTGGATGCACAAACGTACTGAGATGCACACTAATTCAACGTTGGCAGGTACTCAGGCACAAACGCTTCCTGTCAAAGCGAGACGTCCGGATCATTAAATGTGACCTTTCTCAGCGCACTGGTGCTGATGTTGGCGCTAATGCTGGTGCTGATGTTGGCGGTAATGCTGGTGCTGATGTTGGCGGTAATGCTGGTGCTGATGTTGGCGGTGGCGCCGTAGCTGGGACTTTGTAGTCGGCTAGAAAGAGAATGTGAGATGACATGGGAGGGCTCGGCAGCGGCTGGCCAGACAAACACTGTTGGAGAGCAGGAGGTGTAGGGATACACACACACACACACACTGCTGGCATCCAGCCAAAACAAACCCATTACTGTCTCTGGTTGGGGGGGTCAGGACTTTTCACACTTCGGATGTGGGGCATCCTGGTGCTGGGTGCCCTAGCTAGAGCCACAGCTACTGCTGTTCAGAAAGTAGGCAGCAAAGGGCGCTGGCATCCTGTACCCGGGTTCCCCTGATAAGACTGGCTGATATGATTGCTGGAAGTGGATAGCTTGGAGCACTGGCGTTCCGGTGCCAGATGCCCTGGCTAGAGAGAGCTGCTGAGGTAGTAGGCAGCAGGCATTAAGGGTCTCCTGCCAGTTCTGGCTGATGTGATTACTAGGAATGGAAGACTGGGTTCACAGACATCCTGGTGCCGGGTTTCCGTCTCACTCGCTGCTACCGAGGGTTGCAGAGACAGCTTGATAGGTACGCTCATCAACGAGGACGTCTGCTATTTGTCCGGGGATAACTACGAATTGCTGCAATCGCGATACGTTTCTGTATGGTCGTGTCGGCTTACGTAGCCTGACTACTTAGGTTATATGTATACATATATACGTTATGTAGTGCAGCAACGGCACGAATTGAATGAGCAAAGAACTATTGATTGGAGTCAGGTCGAGACAGAGGGCACGGTAGATTAATGGTTCCATTTCCGGAGTTTGGATGTCGTTTTGATTTTGGTGACTTCATGACACGTTTATGGTGCAACGTAGTGCAGCAACGACACAAATGAAATGAGTGAGGAGCTATTGAATCGGAGTCGAGTCGAGAGATGTTTGGATGATGTTTTGACTTTGGTGAGTTAATGAGCTTCGAGTCGAAATGTGGTAACAAAGTGGAAGCTGCGAATATGTATTGTATATTATTGTGCGGAGAATTTAAACTACACCTTGATAGCATTACTTAGCACAAGGACAAATTGAATCAAAGTGGAGTCGAAACAGATGGCGTGGCAGGTTAATGGTGCATTGACATGCTCGTCGAATGGTCCCGCTTTTTTCGAGTTGGAATGTTGTTTGGACTTCGGTGAATTTATGAGTTTAAACTTGTAATCTGCTAGCGACTTGCTACGAGGAAGTGTTGTGTAACCTGACGCGTTGATAGTGTTACGTAGTGCAGCGATGGGACTGATTGAACGAGCGAGGACAGGTTGAGTTGAACTGAGACTCTGGCAGGTTAATGGTGCTTTTACATGCTCTTCAGATGGTCCCGTTATTAGAGTTGGAATGTCGTTTTGACTCTTTAAGGTTAGTAATCAGACACTCAGCGACGCTCATCCTCATAACATTTATTCACCAGATGTGTTGTGCAGCGCAGGTTAAAGCTTGACTGATGTTGCACAGCTGTTATTGTTCATGTATTTAAAACCCAACGGGCCCTAGAGCCCCCGGTGTGGGTCTTTTTTAGACTCAGCGTGTCGTAGAAAGCATTTTTCACGAAGAAAAATAATTATTTGTCCAGCCTCGTGATTCGACCCAGAGTCGATCAGCGCCGGCGAAATTACTCTCTTTCAAACCGTTCAAAAGTTAAGGGGGTACATGCCACCATCAGCCAGAGGTCACGACAAAAATAATTGGGTGAAAGAAACTCAAGTTTTGACGGTTTTGGCGATAAAAAACGGATTTATTCCAGCGGATTTCTGCACAGATACTTCCTCCTTCTTGTGGTCCGTGTCTGTGAGTGAGATCACTCCGCTGACTCAATGAATGAGGAAATGGCAGGCGAAACTGTGAGCTGGACCAATCCATGTGGGGAGGGGGGTTCGCCCAGCATTTCCCGATTTTTAGTCAGTAAACAGACAAGGAGATTGTCAAAGACCGCCGCATGGCTCCCGTTGGACTATCCCACATCGAAAAACATGTTTCTTGTCTGAATTGAGCACCCACAGCCCATTCTACAGTCACATAGACACAAATTATGATTCATATTTTTATGATTGACAGATATGACACATCATAACTGCTCAAATTATTCCAAATGGTGTCAAACTGCTTTATAAGGATTATTGAACACTCTTAGTGATAATAACAGTGAATATATAGTTAATATTTAGTTATATAGTGTATAAAATGATAATACTGCAATGCAACTGCTGGTTCCGAAAATCTAAATTTTGCTTGAATCAGACCATTTATGCTGTTGCCTGCTTTACTCAATCGAAGGAAAATATGTTGTGGGGACATGTAAAACGGAGGAAGCTATTTTGTCAACTAAAATGAAGAGACGGATACAGTGATGAAGTGATTAATCTAAAGACGGCTGAATTTATCCTAAGGGGAGGATTTTCATGCAGCGGCCAATTTCTAGATTTAGGGATTGTTTTCTTCCATAACATGACGTCTTTCAGACTAGTGGAAAGAAGAGGTGTTTCTTTAAATCTTTTTTTCTATTCGTATTTGTAGATTTCTCCTAAATGAATACGTTTTTACCTTCTTCTGTCCCCATCAGGCAAACAGCAAAGAGAAAGAAACAATAACTTCAAACCAAAAATCCTCACATTCTCAAACAGAGATGACATCATGTTGTTCCTATTGAACATTGAACATCCTCCCTTCTGTCTGTCGCTCTCTCCTGTCCTCTCCACCATATCTGTTTTGATTCCTATTCTGTTATCCTCCCTCTTTATTTGCCCACCCCCTCTATTTCACGAGCCTCAATTCTGTTCCAATCCGCCGTGATTTATCAGCTTTGAGGCTGTTGCATAAACAGCATCGCTACATGGTGTGAATACAAAACTAAAAGGAAACAGAAATCTTTTTGTGTGCAGTTGTGTTCGCCAGCGTCTCGTTAATGACGGATCTGAGTCACTGCATATTCACCCCCTTGTCCTTCTCCACCCGCTCTGTTGTCCTTAACCTCATCCCTCCATCTGTGCCGCCCATCTTTCCCCCATCAAGGAGCCTCCTCAGTCTCTTCCAGTGGAGGATGAATAACATCAGGCGGCCCTCAAGCGGCACAGCGAGGACAGCGGTCCAGCCACAAGCCCAATTATCCTCGGATCATCTCCACGTAGCTGCTATCAGCTGGAGCCTCCCCATCACGGTTTCCATCGGGCATCCCTCATGACCTTATCATCCACAATTTCACTTTGAAGCCCCAATTTGTAGCTCCAGCATGGGGTCGTCTGTGACCCATTGTTCTACCTTCAATGGACCATTTGAGATTTTGCTATCCAAATATAAATTCCACCTCCGTTTGTTGAAATTGTAAAGGTTCATGCAGATTGAGCAAACTTGGATATTTCCCAACAACTACATTTCATTGCCAAAACCATTTTTTTCACTTTATCATGAAATAAAGATTCAGCATTATCAACTAACTTTATTCTGCTTTTATTCCAAGCTACAAAAAAAGACATTTTTTAATTTTGCTTTCAAACCTGTTGAAAGCCCCCCCCCCCCCCCCCCATCTGAGATAATATGCAGAATTATGTACATAACCGAGCAGGGATGGAAATTAGGCAACATCTGTGATGGAGACGAACACTGGAGGGGAAGGAGGAGGGAGAGAGATGCACACAAGATGCTACTTTGTAAGTAGGAGACAGTTCTGCATATGCTAATAGCAGATTGGGCAACTTCCTCCATCACGGCAAGGTTTTTTTCCCGGTTGCTGAGCACAGGCAGATTGGATGGCGATGAAGATGTAAGATGGTGCTTTGATTCACTCATAATGTGCAGTATAGGGGCAGGGATTAGTGTCAAGGATTTGCAAAAAAAGTGGATCAGGGGTGGGGACAGCTCCCTGAAATTATAATTGTCAGAGCGACTCGTTCAATTTGACGACTGTTTGTGGGAGGAAGAGTTGTGATAAGCCGCGGAGATGGGAGTATGAAAATGAAGCTTTGTTCCTGAGGTGGGCACAGCTACTGGCCTGAATGACAATCAGAGATGGTGCACAGAGAAGCTGACTGGGCGTCTGTGTCTTCATCTCATTTTGTACTTAACGGCCGTTTCACAAATGTTGCAAAATCAACTTTCTGGTTATTCCTCATTCTCTAGCATGTTTTTTATTCCCTACAGCAGACAGGTATGTTCTCTAAATGGCCTGTCATGAGCTCTCTATTGAGATTTTAAAAAGTTCCCAAAGTGGGAAAATAGACAACAAATGTTCCTGGTCTACTGTATGTATGTGTCTATAAATATACAATACATGCAGTGTTTCTCTGTCTGCCTAGTCAGATAGTTTTTATTACCAATCTGATCATTTTAAGGGGATTTGAATAAAGCAGTGAGTGACGGTAACACCGATGAACCAAACGAGTTCACGTGCATTTATTGATGAACGTGGCACCTCTACTTCATGAGAAAGGTGCACTGGGAACATCATTTTGCAGGCTAGCTAATTAGCTAATCATCTGCAGCACACTGAACAGCACCTGCAAATGTCGGCATCAGTCAGTTCCGTTGCTACTTTAAATGATTATGTTCACAGTTCTTTAACACCACTGCTGACTAAAAACACTCTGTCTTTGACTTGTTAGCTACAGTTAAGAGCACATCAATTGACATTGTGTTTTGTTGTGCCTCTGCCAGCTGAACTGTCAATCAAACATCAGCCCAACCACTCAGAGGCTGGGAGGACAGAGGCCTGGTCACGCCAGTGTTTCAAACGGAGAAATAGATGATTTGGGTGAAGCAAATATTTGTCTCAATTTCAACATTTAATGAGACGCATTTGACATTTGACGGAACAGAGAGGTACAATTCTAATTCATCCATCATTCGATACGTTGTCTAACAAAATGCTAGTTGTTGTTCCTTTGTGCTACTCACAACAACAGTCATAATCAACCCTGGACACCCTGCTCAGTCCATCAGACTCTTCTTCACTGCATCGAGTAGCTCTAAAGCCTCATGTACATGGGGGGGGGGGAATGAATGCCTTGGCGGTTCTAGTATCTATTGTGACTTTGGATGGACTTTACCCAGTCATTGAAACACTACATGTCACATGTTTAAAATGTAAAGTGTTCTCTAAATGGAGACAATCCCCAGGAATTCTGCTTTTTTTCTTGCACAAACAGGATTTCTTGTTGACACCAATTAATGTCCTAACGTGTTAAAGGCATTAACATGAACAACGTTTAAATCGATCCCATCAATGGAATCACACAACGCATGCTTGCACACTGCACACACACAAGCTTTTCCCCTCCATCAGCGCCTCCCATCAATCATCCGCACCTTCTATTCTCAACAACTCCCGCTTCAGTCTATTAACGAGGCCGGCTGCTCAAGGAGGAGGTCAGTCCAAATGAGGGTTAAGTGTGCCGTTGACTCGCGGGTCACCAAGAGAGGTCGTGACCCCTGATCCATCTACACCCCCCCCCCCCTCCCTGTAACCCGTGCAACATCTTCACTGAGTACGACGAGTGTGATGACATAGTCCCTTTGTTCATCACTCCATTGTATTCCAATCAGTGCGATTAGTTATGAGGAGGTGTCAGACGAGTACAGCTTGACTCGCAATTCTAGCGTTGGAGGAAAAGCATTGATGTGCTTGACATAAAATGCTTATGTCATTACTAAAACATTGCTTGCCTGAAGTTAGATGTTGCATCACAATTATGGCCAAATAGCTAAATGTGTATGCGTAGCCATTTTTCTCCTCCAAGTTATCAGGTTTGCTGAAACAAATGGAGTTGAAAACAGACTGCAGGATTCTTTCAATTACAGCGAGGAGTGAAGGTGTGAAGCTTTATTTTTTATTATGCAAATTGATTTTAGCATCTGATGGCGGCTGTTCTGGTGCTCATGGACACACACACACACACACAAAATACACACCCGCACACACACACACACAAAATACACACGCGTACCTAAACATGTCAATGTCAATATAGAACATGTACACAGGTGAAATCACAAACGCCATCCGTGTAAGCATGACAAATCTCTCCCTCTCTGTTTTTCTCTCTCTGACACACACACACACACACACACACACACACACACACACACACACACACACACACACACACACACACACACAGTAATACAGCTGTCTCCAAAATCCATTTCACATCAGAATCCCGCTGCCAATTATCTTCTGAATCCATTGGTGGGACAGAAACATACAATGACAACCCTGCAGTGTCAGCACAATTGACATGCATGCCTATGAATACTGAGATATAGAAGCAGTGCAGACCGTGGTGGCTTTGTGTCCGATACTATTCCATATGTTATCACTTGGATACTTGTTTCTCTGCGTATTCATTCATGGCTGATCATGCATGGACATGAGTGTTATGCAGAAGTATTTCAGTAAACGATTAAAATAATAACAGTAATACCGACTTGGCAATTTTTGCAATTGCCAAGTCTCAACAACTGGTACTTCAAGTCTCAACAACTGGTACTTCAAGTCTCAACAACTGGTACTTGTTGCAAAGTATAGAAAGCAGTAACTCATGCAGTCTGTCTGTTGACCAGCGGTGCTGAACCGTAAGCACGTTTTTATGCTTTACAATAAGTTTGAAATATCTAACCACAGTTATCTCCATTAGACTCTCCATTCAAAACTAACAACATGTGTGTTGTTTGCTAAACACAGCCGTTGGAAAAATACACTTCATTATCAATAACCTGTACCCAGAATGCACCTGTGAAAACACCTGTAACCAATTAGCTTGTGCTCTATAAACAGGATTCAGGTGTGAACAATGTAGAGAGTTAGAGGACTGAACTTACAATATACTGTATTCAGTTTACAGTATAATACTGTAATATGTTCATGTCATCATCAGTTGAAGTCATTGTGTCTGATATTGTTATGAGGAGATGAGTATTGACAATAAACACAACTGTGTTGAAGCATCTGAGACAAATAGTTTGAGACACCGTTTTTAATCTTCTGTTTTTGGTTTACATTTAAAGTCTGAGGTCAGACAGAGGGAAGCATGAAGGCATGGAGTCGTGTTTCTATTTGTAAGGTCAGAACAGATGACACCATGGAGTATGTGTCTACTGGAAACTGACAAATTGTTTCATTAATGAGATTTTCTTTTCTGACTTCATCACATTTTCCATTTCTCTTTGTTCCTTGATTTGTTTTGTTTTGTTCCTCTTTGCATCTGATGGTCGATGAATCTCTTGGAAATGAGACCATTGATTTCAGTGGCACTACGCTGAATAAATGAGGTCTAAATTACAAGAGGAAAAAAGGGACTGCTCTTCTAATAGTGTTGTTAAAAAGGATCCATAAATGGACTCGCTCCACCAGATGGATACAGAAACTATGCCCAGTGTGCCGCAGCAATGAATTCATCCATGTTGTGATTTGTTCATTGTTATTTGATGCATGTTCTCAAATATGCTTCAGTGCATCTGTCATGCAACATGCCAATAATGATTAATTAGCTGAGACTGTGTGTGTGTGTGTATGTGTGTGTTAGTGTATGTGTCAAGAGGATACTACCCATGGGCTGTAGCTGAAACAATCACCACGCAATTACTGAATAAACACCAATTAATCAATACAGTCAGCCTGCGACCTTCCCTGACATCCCCCCACACGTTCTCATGCACATGAGCACACACGCACACGCACACGCACACGCACACGCACAAGGCAAACAAAAGTGAATTGACTTGAGAAAATATTCTCCTCTTTGTCTGTTTCCTGTCCTCCGTCTGTCTCCGTAGGACGAACTCGGAGTGATCGTGACTGAAGTTGGCTGTTAATTGCCGTTGTATGAATGTAATTATGTGCTCAGAGTGATGCTTGCAGGATATTCTAATTTTGACATTCATGATAATGTTGCCTGCGTTGGCCGAGGCCACGTTCAGTCAATCAAACGTGAAAATCTGACTTTGGGTTTATTAGAGTGACTGTAGAGTAAATGCCTCTTTGATTACATTTGATTTGATTTGCCTGCACCACATCATAAACACATAGGAAGATGTTTGTTGTCTTCATGGTGTCCTGTGGTATCATTCAGAGATATTATTAATCATTGCACAACCTTAGACTGTATATAAGAAGTGTATAGTCAGCGTGACATCATCCATTGTTTGTGGACTACAATGTTGAAGCCTCGCGTTGTGCATTTTTGCTGTCGCCATCTTGGATTTTGTCTGACACGTCTTGTTTTTTTGCAACCAGAAGTGAAAGAAGAGGAGTCGCCCTCTGATGGCAATTAGAAATAATTCAGGTTTCACACACTTACAGTAAACGTTACTCGGAGGTTGCTGGCTTTGTACACATCAGCACACAACTCTGAATGACCGGCTGTTTCCCTTTGCCTTCATGACCCTGGGGTGACCACTCGTTCACTTTCCCCACCCTGCTTCTTCCCCAAAATAATCGTGTGACTCAAAGCAGCAGCCAGCCGGTCACAGGCTGCTGCCAGCTGTAGGCTGTGGAGTTATCGGACACTTTGTAGGAGCAAAGGCCCATTGCTCAACAAGAACTTACATATCAAAACCTTCTATATGTCTCTGGTAGATCATGAGTGTGTGTCCACTACGTCAGATATACCATGAAACAATATCGATTTAAATTGACCTTGATCAGTATCTACTGTGATAGCCTATGAAACTAGTGAGGCGTTATTCTTATATTCTATATTGTGTATTGTATGTGTATATCTTATTTTATTTCTGTGATCTTTTAAAATATCAATATTGAATTCCATTAATGCCTCCCCTCAGCCATCCATCATTCAAAATCGACTTTGAAACTTTGAAGCCATTTGTCAAGCTTCCTATCAGCTGTCCTGGTCCGTCAGGAGGCTTCGAGAAGACGGAAGGTAGAACTCTTTCCACTGACGCCTGAGAGGGTGACAGTGGGACACCGCATTTAAGAATATGTCAAACGCAAAAAGATAGAACCAGATGAAGACACAGAGGGATTCTCTTGATCAGTGGCGCCAGGTAGTATCTCACAGAGGGGGTCAGTAAACACAGCATCATATGAGAGCAGATGAGCGTGGAGGAGCAGAGGGGGACCAGCTGCACCGTCAGGCTACATTGTGGATTGATGCCATGTAGCCAATTCTCTCAAGGAGCGGAAGGCACGGTGACTCCAATTTCAAACGGCAAGATTACTTCAGCAGCGGATGTTTAAAAGCAAACCAAACTCCAGGAGTCGTTCTATGGCATTAGTGAGGTGCCGGAGCAGTTTGAATAGAGGCAGGAACATGTGAACCAATGGAAATATCTTATTTTGATACTTAGCTTTAAAATCTGTTGGAAAAAAGGAAACTTTTGATTCTGCTTTTTTTTCGACCTTTATTTTCTTTTTAATTGTGACTGTGCTACCTGTGAAATACGTTTAAAGGACAAACAATATGTACTCCCCATCATGGTCATCTTCACAATAAGTATGATTTACATTGCTGTCTGCATAACAAGGAGAGGAAGTCATTTTGTTTTTACACTATTCAGTATCAATACAAAGTGCATGTCCTTTAAATCTCAGGATGACGATGAAGACAATCATTAGTATGAAAACTATTCATTCATCAACTTGCAAAATGCCACATTACAATCAATTCTGAATAATAATCGCAATCAACTTTATTTATGTTGCTGTTTTTTAAACAAGTTCCGAAGGGAAATAGAACAAGCAGGTGGCAGAATCAATAGAATCAATCAGAAGATGCTTCTGATTTCATCAGTCTGAGATGTTCAGAAAGCTCGTTCCAAAGCTGAGGGGCCGGACCACGAAGGCCCGTTTCCTCCTGCAGCAGCAGGAGGAGGTGTAGTAACAGCCAGGCCGGAGATCAGAGGAGAGGGCCTTACCACAAATGTAACCTTGCAAGTTCTGAAATGTTATCAGTAAAATCAAAGGCCAGATCCACATCCTAACCACTGTATTGATTGTCAATTCATAGTTTGTCTGCAAAAATGAACTCAGTCAATACTTTATTCATTGATTTGCAAAGAGTGTGTGTGTGTGTGCCGTAAAAGTATGGCTATGATGCTGGATGTTACAGGGACTGTGATGAA